>NC_048595.1:84318553-84618553 GCF_003668045.3 Cricetulus griseus | reverse complement strand
CCAAGATAATGTGAATTGAGTTTTATTTGTATGATGGCTAATTAAAGCTTTTCTTTTTTAATTTTGGGATTAAATTTAAAAGGTATAATCAAGTTTGGAAACTTCAAGCCTCGTGATTGAATAAAGATGAGTTCCCTTACTTAACACATTATACTTTTCAATTTTTTTGGTATGGGACTAGAGAGCTAACTCAGTAGTTAAGAGAGTGGACTGCTCTTATAGAGACCTAAGTTTAATTCTTGGTACCCACAACTGGTAGCTCACAACTGCTCATAACTAACTCCAGAAAATTGGACTCTTAAGGACCCCATAGGTACCTACAAACACACACACAACACACACACACACACACACACACACACACACACACACACACACACAAACACACACACAGTTTAACCCTTCTTGAGTAGCATGTTTGATCAATCATAACTGAAATAGATATTGGGTAAAATTTGTATAAAGAGGTAGAAATCATGAGGGACCTATTCCTTGTTTTCACCATCTTCTTAATTATTGGGACTTTTTTTGTTTTTTTAATTAAAAAACAGAATCCCCACTTTACTGACTAGTGCTTTCTTGACCTTGGTCCTGGTTCTCTCATCGCTCAACCACAGATACCTTTTCTGCCACTTTTTGGTGAGATAAGTTGGATGCCAAAGGCATCATGAATATTTTGTTTCTGCTTCTTTTGTTTATAAAGAAGTAAGCGGTGGGTTTCCTGTGGCTCTAATGAGCCCCTGTGATATAAGCACTTCAAAGTTACAGGACAGTTGTGGCAGGGCCATTCAAGCTCTCAGAAATGCCTTTCTAACCAAATAGCATCGAGCAAAATGAAGTTCTGGGTGTTTTCATAAGTGAAGTATGCTTTTCAGGGTAGTAAGAATTCAGTCAAAAAAAAAAAAAAGAAGAAGAAAACAAAAAGAACTCTAATCACACTTTGTCCTTTATGGGATGTCATTTGTAATTTGTAGCACCTCATGAAGTGATGCTACATTCTAGGGCAAGGATTCTGCAGAATAGGGAGTGTGCTTGGTTTTACTTCGTCTCAGTGTGGTTTTTACACTCCTGCTCGTCTTGTAAGCATCAAGTGTGTGTTCCGCAGTTCAGGTCATGAACAAGCTTGATATGCAGGTTGCCATTGGGGAGGGGCCTGCCACACACTGCCAGGCTCCTCCTGATGCTGACAGACAGGTCCTTGTCCTGGAGAAGCTGTCTCCACCCAAGCCACCCTTGTCATAAGCATCTGTATCGCTTAGGATTCCTCCCTAAGCTTGCAAACTTTATGTGCACAGTGTTTTTTCTTTTCCTTACAGTTTATTAATGTTAATAATAACAACGAGGTTAATCAATGTTAAATTTCTCCTTGGACTAGTATGAAGTACTCCTTTGTGTACAAGATCATGATGATCCAGCCATTGATGTATGTAAGAAACTGCTTGGAAAATACCCGAATGTTGATGCTAGACTATTTATAGGTAAGTACAAAGTCTGTATTGGCCATTTTGCTTTGGTAGTTTCAGTATCAGTGATCTGCTCTGCATTAAACTCAGGGTTAGGAGCTCACTGAGTAAAGTCAGTATGCTTGCTCTAAGCATGTTTACAGGGGGCAAGGGTGGTGATGTGGGGATGGGGTAAATACAGTTCCAACGTCTTGGTTACCAAATGAAACACACACAAATAATATCTTAGTCAATAATCAGGTATGAGTATTTGTTGTTTTGGTTTTTAGGGTTTTTCCTAAAATCTTTTTTTCCCCTTTTTTCTATTTTGATTTTCCCCTCGGCCCATGGTCTATCTATTCTCAGGCTCTAGGCCACCTGAGCAGTGTTGGGCATGGGTTCCATCTCATGGAGTGGACCTTAATTACTTTCACAATTTTTGTGTCACTGTTATACCAGCATGCCTTGCAGGCACGTGTTTTCCTTTTTCTGGTAGTGTACAAAGTACCTTCCAGTACCATGGGCACTAGCCAGTAGGGGTGAAGGCTTGGGGCAGTCAGTCACCGGCTCAACTTCTCCATGTTCAGTGAGTTATGTAGGTGTTGTCTTCAGCAATAGGGACTCATCATCAGTTTGGGGAGAGTAACCAATAGCCTTGGTTTCTTGGAGGACTTTAAGGGCCCTCTTTGGCCAACAACTTGATCAGTTGTAACCCACTGCGCACACTAGAGGTTTCACTGGGTAGGGAGAAGTGTCTAGTTGGGGCTTTGCTCTCCCATTATTTGGTGAATCCTATTAGGTTTCTTTCATATATGTACATATTTTGAGAAGCTTCTACTATATTAGGTTTCCATACGCCCCCTCAATTGACCCTTAGTTTTAGTTGTCCCTCCCATATTACCCATAATGTATAGTATGATGTTTTAAAATATGTGTATACTGTGGAATGGCTAAATCAAATTAATTAACATGTATACTTAGCATACTAATTTGTGATGAGGTATCTTAGCAGTTTTCAGGTACTCCGCACATGGATGTTTTAATATCATCATATTATGTTGTCAAATTAAGCATCAGCCTATAGTGTTAGTGGAAGAATTTGCAAACTAGAAAACAGACTGTATTGTCAAAGATAAAGTCAGAATTCTCCCTTTTTGAATGAGTCATTTTTACAGATACCAGAAATGGGGAATATTTAAAAATTAAAAATGTTTAAATTATGAAATATGGCAGTATTCTTTCTTTCTCTCTCCATCGTGTGTTTTTATAGCATTTTCAGCATTATATAAAGGTGTTGTTATTGTGTCTTTGCATTTTTAGGTGGCAAAAAGGTTGGCATTAATCCTAAAATTAATAATTTGATGCCAGGATATGAAGTTGCAAAATATGATCTCATATGGATTTGTGATAGTGGAATAAGAGGTGAGATTTTCTCATTCTATACAGCTACTGTTCATTTGATGATAAAACGCCAAAAACATTGTGAAAATATATTATTTACCAATCTTTGGTTTGCTTGAAAATTTACTTCATCATTATTTATGGTTTTATGTCAATTTTGCTCACTAAGATTTTAATTTTTTTAAGCTAACCTAGATGTTAAATTATTAAAATGCTTGCATTTTGAAGAGAAAATTCAACCATTAAAAAAGTAGTCATGATTCATTATCCATTGGATAGCCTTGAGCTGGTTAATATTGCTTATTTGTTGGGCACTTTTGCTTGTATCTTTTATTTTACCCAAAAAGTCAGATCAATGATCTCATGTTCCCTAAAATATATACATTTATTAAAAGACAGTCATGTCTTTTTTTTTTTTTTATCTAGATTTTAGCAAGAAGGTTTTTTGTTTGCTTGTTTTGGTCCAGCTATCTTAATGGTTATTTTTGAGGCCTTTTGAGACAGTCTCATTATGCAGCCTTGGAATTCACCATGTAGACCAGGCTGACCTTGAACTGTGACTATTTTGTCTTTCCCTTCTAACTACTGGAGTTATAAGTATAAAACCACCTTGCCTGTTGCAAGAAGCCTTTTATATACCAAACTTAGTATTTATAGGTGTAAACATTTGTGTTAAGCTCTATGGTATTTTTGTCAGATTGAGTTCCTTATCCTCAATCCTAGTGACAGAGTGGCCTGGAGAGTTTGTCATGGAGGAAATGTTGTCATCATGCCTGTCCTCTTACCTGCTGGCTGCCAGTAGCACCCTTCCCCATTCTCAATTTTCCAAATGTCACTTACCAAGAATTGTTCCTGGTTGAGAACCACTACCTAAAATAGGGGAGATTTTTGTATCCTGAAGTGCTGGCTGTTGAACACAAGGCCTCATGCATGACCAGCAAGTGCTTTGTACAACAGCCCCGACCTAACTCTAACTTGGGATCTTTCACTTGCTGCAGTCTCCTGAGTAGCCAGGACTACAGGACTGCATCATGAGTCTCTATTGCCATATGGGTATTTAAAGCACAGACACAACTCTTTTTATTTTATACCATTTAGTTCTTAACAAATAAAAGGAAATAAAAACAGTCATGTAGGATTTGAAGTGTTCACCATTTCAAGGTTGGACATTGGTTCAAATTTTTCATTACCTTAAGATATAAATTTGATAATTAATATTCAGTATTCTTACAAATTAATGAGCAGTGTTACACGTTGAGGATCCATGACCCAAATTCATGTCTAATCTTCGTGTTTGTTAATTTAGGTTATGTTAATTTAATTTATGCTTGTCATGCCTTTGCAACCCTGTTGTGGAATCAGGTACATATTACTCCCACTGAGAAAGCAGACTCACTCCTGCGGTTAAAGAATATATGAAGACCTGTGGTCCTTTGACCTGCCCCTGACTATAGGACATTGTCTTCATTTGGTTGGAGGTTCTGACATAGAGGCTGCTGGTATCTCATTAGGGAGGAAGTTCTCAGGCCTCCAGGGTCAATGCCAGCTGAACTACTTTCTGCCTCTGAACCATCCTCACTTTGAGTTGTAGAAGGTGATTCTAGACTGTTGACTTACAAAAAAATTAATTTATAATTATTAAGCTTAGTAATATTCTTTCAAAGAAAACAAAAACTGCCTGGCGCATATTAGGTCTCTCAGGCTAAAAATGTGGAGCTTTTTGAAATTTTGTGTTCTCAGAATAAATGATTGCTATTTATTGAATCCAAATGTCCAAAAGAATATATTAGTTTAATAGCAATTCACAAATATTACATTAATGGACATTTTACTAAAAAGTTGTGTTTTGTTTTGTTTCCTTTTCCTATCCCCACCTTTCCCCGCCTAAATTTTAGTCATTCCAGATACATTAACTGACATGGTCAATCAAATGACGGAGAAGGTGGGCTTGGTTCATGGGCTGCCTTATGTAGCGGACAGACAGGGCTTTGCTGCCACATTGGAACAGGTAAGTGCAGTGTATAAAATTGTGACACCAGCTCATTGGTCTCCATTAGAAGGGGCTACCCGACCTTAGCTGTATTGCCCATGTGGGAGCCTTCAGAGAGCATTCTGGTTCTTCATGGGAGAAGTTCTTGGGTCCCTGGAGTCATCTACTGCCCAGCTGCCCTCACCCTGACAAGAATGGCTGTTCATAGGAAACTGCTGGTGGCCTTGCCCCCACCTGAACACTCGTTTTTTTCTCCATAACGTGTTTACTGACTTCTAGACATTCACTCCAGACTATTGACTTACATACGTTCTTTTAAACTGAAAAGTATTTTGTGATATATTATAAAGTATTTCAAATACAACAAGAAAGCAATGTTCTTGCAAGTCTTTATTAAAAAAAAATCTTTGATTTCCTTTTAAATAAATTATCTTGAAAAACATGTCTTCCTCTTCTTCCTCCTCCTCTTTTTTCTTTTTTCCTCCTCCTCTCGTGTAGGGAGTGATAAATTATGGAGATACAGAAGCATACCACCCCCACCACCCACTAATTACAGCAATTAAGGTTTAGTTTCATTTGGTCATTTTTGGCACACACTGTGATGGGTTTTGTTTTTATGTTTTTCTTATGTGCCCTTTAAAAAGCATGGTTGAAAGTGTACTCTAGAAGCAATTTATGTATTAGTTTAATCACTTCATGAGCCATTCCCATGTTAAAGCCTCACAAAGGACATTTTTACTGGTTAACTCCTAATCTGTCGTATCTACTACACTATTAAACAGAAAGCAAGAATTATCTTTGTGTTAAAAGAGAAAAGACTCTGGGTTTCAGTCTTGGTGTCTATCCACTTTCTCTTCAATATATCTTATATTCGCTTGATTAGTTTTCTAATTGCTACAAATCTGAAAGGATAAAGGCACATTGTTTATTGGTAGAACTTTGATTTGACCTTTGGCAATTTGATCTGTCTCTGACTCTCTCATGTGTGTATATGCATATTCAGGTATATGTATGTAGGAGGGTGAATGTGTGTGTGTGTGTGTGTGTGTGTGTGTGTGTGTGTGTGTTCAGGTGAATGTGTGTGTGTGTGTTCAGGTGAATGTGTGTGTGTGTGTGTTCAGGTGAATGTGTGTGTGTGTTCAGGTGAACGTATGTAGGAGGGTGAATGTGTGTGTGTGTGTTCAGGTGAATGTGTGTGTGTGTGTGTTCAGGTGAATGTGTGTGTGTGTTCAGGTGAACGTGTGTGTGTGTGTGTGTGTGTGTGTGTGTGTGTGTGTGTGTGTGTGTGTGTGTGTGTTCAGGTGAACGTGTGTAGGAAGATGGCGGTCAGTCCCACTGTTGACGTATCACCTTGCGCATCTCAGGACTTCAAGGTGTAATAGAGAAAGGACAGTAAGAGATTAGGGACTGGAGAGATGGTTCAGCGGTTAAGAGTAAGTACTGTTCTTGCAGAGGACCAGAATTGGGTTCTCAGCACCCAAGGTGGGCGGCTCACAGTATTCTGTAACTCCCATCATCAGAGGATTCTGACCCTCCAGCACCCACAGCACCTGCATTCAGATGCATGGAACCCCCACAGACTTGCACAAGTACACTGATTAAAAATAACTTTAAGAAGAAATAGAATTATCCTGAACGTTGGTACACCTATACGTGGTCTGTGTGTATGTATACATGCTCATACACACACACACACACACACACACACACACACACACACACACAAACACGTACATGTCATTAAATATTATAAAATCAGGAGACATTAAGTATTTGGTGATATTTTATATACCATTTAATATTTATTCTTTTTTTATATCCAAATTCTATTTATCAATTTTAGAAAAGATAATATTGACTCAAGTGTAGAATATGCTTTTCCCTCTAGAGGTAAAATTTCTCGGTAATGATGCTAGTAAGAGCAGTCAGCCGAGCAAATTAGTAATTGCTTAGACTACAGTAATGCACTTGTTCACTTTTTATTCCCTTGGCAGGGGTGTGGAGGGGGGGAGGTGATGTGAGCATACTAGGGTACTCAATCATATTTAACAGAAAGCATTGGAAAGGTTTATAAACATCATACTTTTAACATTAGAACCTAATTGATCATGTTTTCTTGGGCAGGTATATTTTGGAACTTCACACCCAAGATCCTATATCTCTGCCAATGTCACTGGCTTCAAATGTGTGACGGGAATGTCTTGTTTAATGAGGAAGGATGTGCTAGATCAGGCCGGAGGGCTGATAGCCTTTGCTCAGTACATTGCTGAAGATTACTTTATGGCCAAAGCAATAGCTGACCGGTAAGAAATTTATCTTTAATTTATTTTTAGTCTCTAGCTTATTAGTTATAATATAGATTCAGGCTATTTTATTTTATTATTTCTGCTCATGAATATAAAAATTAATAATTTTGGCAGAGCATTCACTCATACTCAGTATTCATAGGTAGGTACTAATGAAGCAAGGACCTTCCCCCATTTCCTGCAGCTGTTACCATTTGTGAAGCAGCTAACAGGAAGCTTGGGAGAGAATGTAGGTAGAAATTCCTGTGTGTTTGGGAAAAACTAAAGTGCTTGGTAGCATTTGAAAATGAACTTTCTACAATTTTTTAAAATTTTATTTTATAGATATGAGTGTTTTACCTTGCACGAATGTACACCATGTGTACATCTGGTGTCTCTGGAGGTCAGAAGAGGGCATCTGATCCCCTGGAACTGGAGTTGCCAATGGTTGTGTGCCACCATGTGGGTGCTGGGAATCGAACCTAGGTCCTCTGCTAGAATAGCAAATGCTCTTTACTGAGCTAGCTCTCCAGCCCCAAACTGTGACATTTCTTAGCACATTGTTTCATGCTTCACTAATAAGCCTCCTCATGACTTAGCATTTCTCCATTACAGATAATGTGTTTGGGCTTAAAGATCACTGCCTTGTATGATCTCCTATTTAAGAATTTTCCTTTTGATGAAGAATATATTCAGAGTTCTTCCATATGGTGTTTATGAGGTTCATGGTTACCTAGTATCTTCTGTGAGACACAGTGACACTTGGGTACTTTTCTTGTTGAACACACACTCCCTCACATGCACACACACACACAGGGGGAGCAACCAGAGACAAAACTATTGAGTGCAGATCTCTTCTCATGGAGGACTTTGAGAATGGCTTCCTATAAACCTAGGGAATGTAGTTCTTCCTGGTTAGAACGTGATACAATTGTGGCGCAATGCAATTGCTCCGAAACATCCCTCACATCAGTTTGTTCCTCTTTAAGGGCTGAGCTTGCCCTGAATACCAGCAGCTGCTTACTCTGACAGTGACTAATGAATGCAGAACCAGTCAGGCTTGAATGTGCCCATCAACAACATGATCACATTGTCATTGTCTTCATTTTCAGAGGTTGGCGGTTTGCAATGTCTACTCAAGTTGCCATGCAAAACTCTGGTTCATACTCAATTTCTCAGTTTCAATCCAGAATGATCAGGTAAATCGATAAGCTAACATTCTATACTTTGTTAAAAGGAATGTGCATGTGTGATTTGCTACATGGTACATAGAATATGATTTAAGAAACTCTAGTGTCAGGCATCATGGTGCCTGAATTCCAGCACTTGGGAGGCAGAGGCAGGAGAATCTCTGTGAGTTTGAGGTCAGTCTGGTCATAGTGTGTTCCAGGATAGCCAGAGCTACATAATAGAGACTCTGTCTTGAAAAAAGAATAAAAAAAATCTAAAGATTAATTTGCTTCCAGAAAACAGAGTTTAAGTTCTGTATTAAGAGAAATTGAATGCCTAAATATATTTTCTTAGTAATACTGGAATATTTTTCAAAAAAAAAAAAAGATGTTGAAACTAAACTCTGTATTTCTCAGAATATAGAATATATTCTGAGAATATATTGTATGAATGTATGAGAATATAATGAATGTATAGCCATTTTTATTTTCTAAATAAAAATAGGAAAGAGATTCATAAAAGCAAGTCTGAAGGCTGGAGAGATGGCTCAGCCGCTAGAAACTAAGCTCAAAAAACAAACAAACAAACAAACAGCTAGACTTACAACCAAAAATATGAGAGTTCTGTTCCCAGCACCATGTCTCTCTTCAGCCAAGTTAAAAAATAAACAAACAAAAAAAGAATCTGGGTAGTGATGGCACACACCTTTAATCCCAACACTCAGAAGGCAGAGACAGGTGGATCTCTGTGAGTTCAAGGCCAGCCTCGTCTACAAATTGAGTTTCAGGACACCCAGGACTGTTTCACGGAGAAACCCTATCTTGAAAAAAAAAAAAAAAAAAAGAATGAATGAATGAAAATCTGAAAAAGGAAGGCTGGGGATGTAACTAAGTTGAAAGACTGCTCTCCTAGCATGCAGAAAACCCTGGATTTCATCCCGACACTTGGGATCCTTAGCTACCTAGGGAATTTGAGGCCAACATGGGCTATGTGACAGACCATGTCTTAAAAATATATAAATAAATAAAATAAAAACAGTATTTCAAAGAGGATAGCCTTTTTGTGACAGGGTTAAAAGTTGATCATTTGTGTGGGAGTGGTTGATGGGGGGCTGTGGTGGGAGTGTTTGGTGGGGGTCTTTGGGGTGGGGTGGTTGGTGGGTGGCTGTGGTGGTTGGAGTGGTTGGTGGGGGTTTCTGGGGGTGGGGGTGATTGGTGGGGGTCTATGGTGTAGTTGCAGGACTGGGGGTTGGGTGGTTACTTTTATAACCTGGATGTTGTCTTAAAAAAAACATCCATTTTGCTCTTTGTTTCTTTCTTCAGGTGGACCAAATTGAGAATTAACATGCTTCCTGCTACAATAATTTGTGAGCCAATTTCAGAATGCTTTGTTGCCAGTTTAATTATTGGGTGGGCAGCCCACCATGTGTTCAGATGGGATATCATGGTCTTCTTCATGTGCCATTGCCTAGCATGGTTTATATTTGACTACATTCAACTAAGGGGTGTCCAGGTATGTGCATACAACAAGGGCTCTCAGTAATTTGGTGAGGAACCAAAACTATTTTAATTTAGAATAGGTTGAAGAAAATTCAATTCATTCTGTAGATTCAGACTGAAGAATAAAATGTAGACATAAAATTAAGCAAAATTTGGAATTTACAGTTAGTTCAGAAAAATGTTAAGCAAATAAATATTCATACTGAGACTGCAGTTATTTTAATGCTGATTTTACTAATAATAAGCACTTTCTTAGACAATAGGCAGTTATCTGACTCAAGGAGACACCTTCGATGGTACCAAGAGTGGGGTCTGTGGGTGTGTGGGTGAGAGAGAGAGAGAGAGAGAGAGAGAGAGAGAGAGAGAGAGAGAGAGAGAGAGAGAGAGAGATCTCCTTGCTCACATGTGCAAGCTTGTCCTCCCTTCTACTAGATAGGTTCTGGAGATTGAACCCAGGTCATCAGACCTTTCCTTGCTGAGCCATCTCATCAGCCTAGAATTTTTTTCTTTCACTGTGCATTTAGTCTGATAGGAAATAAACTGAATCTTATTTTTAATCCTCAGGGTGGCACACTGTGTTTTTCAAAACTTGATTATGCTGTGGCTTGGTTCATCCGAGAATCCATGACAATATACATTTTCTTGTCGGCATTATGGGACCCTACTATAAGCTGGAGAACTGGTCGCTACAGGTTGCGTTGTGGAGGAACAGCAGAGGAAATCCTTGACGTGTAACAAGAGCTTTGTAACTGTGCACAGAGGATGGAACAGAAGTATTATAAATTATGTTTATAGAAATGCTTTTAAGGATCTACCTTCAGTAGTTTTATCACATGTATGTTTTGGTATCTGCTCTTTAATTTATTTGCATGGCACTTGCATCTGTGAAAAGGAAAAAAAACAAAAACAAAACAGGTCTGTAGTCTTGGCTAATAGTATATTTTGTGGAAGTAGAGAATCAAGACAATTGGTTCTAGGAAACTGGGTTGTTTTTTTGTTGTTTGTTTGTTTGTTTTTTTAAACAAATAAGTATATATATGTGTGCGTACACACACACACACACACACACACACACACACACACACACACACACACACGACTGCTCTGCAGCAGACACTATGACAGTATCCTTCAGTAGGAAAAGTTTCTTACCTGAGTGTACTCACTCTAGGATCTGTATGGGCAGGACAATAGCAGCTCTGTGAGAGAAGGGGACAGGTCATGGCCTCCCCTGTGTGAAGTGAATGACAATACACAGGGAGGCGCTGACTGAGAAACTTTTTCATGCTTTATGCCTACCTCTTGTAGTTGTTGCAGAGCAAATAGAAGTTAGAAGTTATAATACGGTAGCTAGGCCTTGCAAAAACAAATGAAAAACTTTAAAAAGTAATAATAATAATAATAAAAGAGCTGGAGTCTAGTATTTATATGAATCTGTGAGATTTTTTTTTTTTTTTTTTTTTTTTTTTTTTGTCTCACTGCAATGAACCAAAAGTGGCTGAGATTGGTTTTTAATCCTAACCATGAATTGAAGGCATCTTCCGGACCAACTGTTGTTGGTTCTGTCTTGAACCATGTTAATCACTGTGCTGTAATTACAAGAGCTGAATCTTTCCTTCCCTGTTCCTCGCCCAGCCTGCCCTGTCTTTCCTTAGCTTTTTTTCAGGGTGGGGGGTGGGGGGTGATCTTGTTCTAGTGTGAGTGGATGTTTTGATAGTTGTAAGGAAAATGCATTTCAGACACAGTTCACAGGAGCTATTTTCTTACCCAGTATGTCTGTATTGTTAATAAGAATGTAATTTCATGATATAGGTATTTAATATCTTTTTTAAGTAAGTAAATATTCTAGCTATCAGTAAATAATTACAGTAGAGAATTAAGAGAGGACATGATGAGGTTTGCTCTTAAAATCAGTATCTAACTGAGTCTACTGTGTGTGTGTTGTTTATTTGTTTTTTGGTGTTTTGTTTTCTTTTTTTTTACTACAATAGTCTAGTCTTATTTAAATTGGGTTTTTGTATTCCGTTTGTATGACCGTAGACTAGGCCAGCCTAGTTATAAATGCATGCTTACTTCGCTCTCTTCTCTCCCATCACTCAGCTAAACTTGCTTGTCAGCTTGTGCTTAACTTGTGGTGAACTGGACTTTTGTTTAAAATAAGCAAAAAATGTAAGGGACAGTGCATCGGCCTTTTTCCTACTCCCTATGTTTTTTACATGGTATCTTGCTTTTCCTTCTGAACTTGGTGGCATGTTGTCCATCTGATGCCTGCTGCTAACACCAGCACTATAGCAGCTTCACATCCTATGTTATTGTGGCTTCCGTGTCCGTGCATAGCGTGTAGCCTATTAGCAATAACTTCCTACTGATAGAGAACACTTCATCCTACTGAGCCAGTCCATTTGCCTAACGACTATACACATGGTCTAAACTGCAATATATCTGTAAATGTGTATATACTATAAATATATACCGCACTTAACATTTTTCTGGGCCAAACTGCATTATCATCCCTTTACTCTTTCCCCTGGCTTCCTCCCTCCCTCCCCTCCCCCACCTCTTGCCTTATGATGAATTTGTTTGAAGGGCATTTTCTTTATGAGCAAAGGCTTGGATGCATATTCCTTTTTTTTTATGAAATAGGTAATATTGTCCCCCGAGGAGAGTTGCACAGTGAAAACCAGTCTGGTTATGACCCACTATGTGTTTATTTTTTTATCACTCTTTCATGAGTTGAGGTTTGCTGAGCATGTTTGTCATTTGTCCATTGTGTAGTGGAGTTTGGTAGATGCCATCCTTTGCACTGCTGAAGTGAAATCTTGCTGACTACTTAGCTTTTTTGTTGATCTCAGTATGGGCAAAGAAACAAAATCCAAATGGCTGGACAAACTTCTTGTGTTCTGTAAATATTTTTTAAAAGTGTTCTGTATGTGTTTTATGTGGTCATGGAGTATTTCCTTAAAGCGGAGCTTCAAGTATGCAGAGAGTAACTCTTTGTTTAGCAAGTTTGGAGTGAAGATAAAATAGTAAGAAATACTGTAAATGTCTAAGTATCACAGCAGAACTGTAAGAGTCCAAATTTATAATAAACTGTCTTTTTAAAAAAAACAATTAAGTGTCTAGAATATATCATGTTTTATTATTTAAAATCATTGTCAAGTTTTTTGTTCATAAAATAAAAATTTGAATACAATCAACATGAGCAACAATGTGATTTTGTGTACTCCCTCCCCCTTCTTTTTATGCCTCTGATCAGTGATCTAACATGGTTTATCTTAGACATGTCATTCATTTTCAAACCTTCCTTTCATTTGGGCCACACTGGGCTGGAGAAGGTAAAGTCCGTGAACCCCATCCACACATCATTAATCACCCTGGGTGGGGCCGAATTCTGCTATGGCTGTACTTGTAGAATGACTAGCCCTTAGTGACAATGACCAGAGCCAGAATTCCCTTTGGGAGCTCTCTCCAGGCTGACTCAGCCTGAAAAATCTGCCTTTTTTATTTTATCACTTCCACAGCTAAGAAAGGTAAATCAGTCCCAGGGAAGGACTGGGTGGTCTTGCTGCCTGAGGTACACACTGTCCAGGCAGGCCTCTCCTGAGCTAGAGGCATTCCCAAGCCTACCCTCAATAAACCATGAGTAACGATTTCTGGAGAGCACGTCCAGGTATGTGGGGGAAGGGCATGATCCAAAATCCACGTTGAATGTTGAACGTGTGTGTGTGTGTGTGTGTGTGTGTGTGTGTGTGTGTGTGTGTGTGTGTGTGTGTGTGTGTGTGTGCTTACATTGTGTTGTGTTCCCCAGAGCAAGCTGGCTAGCTGGACAAGCCTAATTGACCTCCAGGTTCAGGAATAGACCTTACCTCTCAGTATATATCGTGGAGAGTGGTCAAGAAGACACCACATCAACTTCTGGCCCAAATACACAAGAACCCACACATGAACAGACATGCACATATGCAGGCATGCCACATGAACAGATGCAAAACAACAAAACCCTTGTGTTCTTGTTCTGCAGGCTTGGTTTGTATTCTCTAGAAGGGTTTTTATTAGTTAAAATACAGAGCAGCAGCCTAAGAACCAGCTCATGCTAAGGCTTCACAGGGCCTTTTCCCAGTTCTGGGAGAGGCTGGCAGAGTCTAGGTGTCTCGGGATGTTTTCATGTGGTTATGCTGTTTAGACTATTAGTCATCAAGACATCCATGCTAACAGCATAAAGATATAATTAGATGATTTCAACAATTTAGGGACATTGTTCCTGTGCAGGACTGAGGATCTGTGTGTGTACCAGCTTCATCTGTAGCCTGCATGCCTCCCATTGTAATGTGACCTGTTTCCCAGATCCACAAATCCTGTGACTTGTGTTATCTCTTCTCATGACTAACATCAGACAGCCAGAGCAGCAGGCATGCTGATGTTGGAGTGTCTAATTGATTCTGATGCAAACTCTGGAGCACGAGAAAGAAATAGTGTTGATGCACTGGGTTGGGCATCGTGGCCCATCGCTGTAATCTTAGCATTTGGGCTGAAACAGAAAGATCCCATCCTGGGCTACATAGCAAGATCCTACTTAAAACTCAAAGGGAAGAGGTTTAGGGGTCATTTCGATAGGGCTGAAGGTGATAATCTTAATACAGGGTGTCGACAGATGACAGCAAATGACAGAATCTTGAGGAGCTGTTTTTAATCTACATGATAAAGTCATCCAGGAAGGGGCTAGAGAGACAGCTCAGCCACTAAGAGCCCTGGCTTCTCTCCCAGAGGCCCTGGGTTTGATTCCTAGCATCCATGTGGTTTGTTTACAACCATCTGCAACTCCAGTTCCAGGGCATCTGACATCTCCTTCTGGCCTCTGAGCACAGATAGGCACACAGGCAAAATACCAATACGAGTAAAATAATTTTTTACAAAATTCAAGAAAACAGGCTTCCAACTCTGAGGTTATGTGGACATCTTGGTGGCCCTGGGACTCTGGCCAGCTTCTTTCGTCTTTCTGAAACCCCGTTTATCATCGTGTACGATGGTGGCCTCTGAAGTCCTCTCCTTGGCTCATTGGATGAAGTGTGTAAAATTCGATGGTTGGTTCCTTTCTGCTTCCAAATAAGAAATTCCTGTGGGGATATATCTTGGAAAGAGATTTTAGAATTTAGAAAGAAAGGGTGGGGGTGGGGTTGTGGATAATGGAAATGGGGCCATGTCAGTGAGTTCGGGAGCCAGCACCATCCATGGTGAGTTCCCTCGCAGAACTAGGGAGTTTTTGTGTAGGAGTAGCATCCTTGTGCTGTGATTTTCTTAATATGGTATATTCTATTTCACAAGAGAGAAAGGAATGGAGTTTTCAGGGCTAAAAGCTGGTTCTGCCCCTTGATGTTCCCATCCCCCTCTTTTACTGAAGAAACTTCTAAAGAAAGGCATCTCTAGGGGCTGGTTCAGCAGGGTGGAGCAACAGAAGTGAAATAATCCCAGTATAGGAGGATGAGGAGAAGAAATGGAAGTCATGACACATATCCCAGCAATACTTGGTGAAAGCAAACATTCTGACTTGAATTCTCAAGAAGGGGAATTCCTGGCCACTCCACCCACACCCACAAGCTCAGGCCACAGTATGTCTTCATTTTGTAATTGCTGCTCAGCCTGTGTTGCTCATTTCCTACTAGGACTACACTGACCTAACTTCAGCTTAACTTCTGGCACTGGCTTTATGGCCTTATTGTTTAAAAATTGAGGTTTTAAGCAATAGATATGTTTCCTTTTTTTTTTGTCTATTTGTTTGGTTTAGGTGTGTGTGTGTGTGTGTGTGTGTGTTGACACGGGGTTTCTCTGTGTAACAGCCTGGCTGTCCTGGAACTTGCTCTGTAGACCAGGCTGGCCTCAAACTCAAAGAAAAGCTGCCTGCCTTTGTCTCCTGAATGCTGGGATTAAAGGCCTATGCCACCATGCCTGGCAATTTCCTAACCCTATCTAAATGGTTTTCTGGGGAGTGAGGTGTGTTGAGATAGCTGTCCTGGAACTTACTATATTAACCATAAAAACAATTTATGTGACCGAACAAATTTTTATTCTTCCAAACTCTTTATATTCAGGGTAATGTTTCCCCAAGGCAAGATAGAGTAGGGTTGGAAATAATTAGCATTTATAGAAGTGAGTGGGCCCCCGGGAAGGTGTCGACATCAAAGATGTTTTTCCCAAAATGTGACTTCCTTCCCCCTTTTACCAGTTCCAGCTTTCAAGTGTTTTCATTGGCCATTTTCAGCTCTGAAGCAAAGGGTCCTCGACCTTGGTGCTCTTCTCAGAGTGTCTCTGAAGTTTATTTGTGAGCATTTTCTGATCATGCCTCTGGGCTCCAGGGGTAGGGAAGGGTGCTAACTGTGCAAAGTCTTGGCTGTAGCAGCTGGGCACGGTGGTGCACACCTTTAATCCCAGCACTTGGGAGGCAGAAGCAGATGACCTCCGAGTTTGAGACCAGCCTGGTCTACAGAGTGAGTTCCATGATGGCTAGGTCTATACAGAGCAATGGTTCTCAACCTATGGGTCCGGACCCCTTTGGGGGTTGAATGACCCTTTCACAGGGGTCATCTAAGAACATCAGAAAACACAGATGTTTACATTATGATTCATAACAGTAGCAAAATTACAGTTTTTAAGTAGCAATGAAAATAATGTTATGGCTGGGGTTTACTACAATGTGAGGAACTATATTAAAGGGTTGAAACACTAGGAAAGTTGAGAAACACTGCCCTATATAGTCCCAGCTGGGATTTACTATGTAGAGAGACCCTGTCTCAAGAAAAGAAGGAAGGAAGGAAGGAGAAAGCAAGGAAAAAGAAGAAAAGAAAGTAAGAAAAGGAAAGGAAAGAAGAGGAAAGAAAAAGAAAAAGCCCAGCTCTCCTCTGTTCCTGAAAAGTTTTATGGTACTTATCTGTAAACATGTCTGGGCCTGACATATCCATAGCTTCAGTTTATTCGATTGTATTTTTTTGTATTAGTTTTTATTTTCTACATTTTAAAAGTCAACTTTAGTTGTCTCTACATTAGAGATACATGTAGCATTTCTGTAGTCCTCTTTGAATATTGTCTTTTCTGGTCACAGATGCATCTGTTCCAGAGGTTGGCATCTATGTGCTCATCAAACATAGGTTTCTGTGGTATGAGAGGAAAATCACAGGCAAAGCCAATGGATGTCTCTCACTATCAAGAACACTTGGCCTCATTGCCCCTTCTCTTTTTCTGGTTTTGGTTTTTTTTTTTTTAACTAATTTATTCTTTGGCAATTTCATACACGTATATAATAATTCTGGTCACATTTATTCCTCCATTCTTATCTTCTTCTCAGCCCCACTTAACCCTCTCTCTTCCTCCCATCAATCCCCCCAATTACTGCCCCCACCATCAACCTTCCAATCAATCTCTCATGTCTTTTTGTTTCGACTTTTTCTGCTTTGTGACCCATTGAGTTTAACTAGGACTGCTTGTGTAAGCATGGATGTGAAGCTATCCACTGGAGCATGAGTAACTTACCAGTGGCTACAACACTGAAGACAATGACTTCCTTTCTTTTTTTTTTCAATGAAAACTTTTTATTATGTGCTTTAATTTTTATTCATTATATTTTAAAACAATAAATTGTTGAGAAACTTTAAGGTAAGTTAGACTTTGGTAGCATTAAGGAAAGGACTTGTTTGGCTCTGTCTTGATGGTGGTAGAGATGACAGAGGCCAAAATAATCTTGGAGTTAATTTTATCGTTCTTGGTTTTTCAAAAATCTTCTCTAGAAATTGAGTTAAAGAGAGATTAAATGGCAGCAGGGTAGAAACACTCTCTGGGCCCACATCCTCTCCCACTTTAATGTGTTTTCAACTACATCACATTGCTTCCCTGCCCCCGTCACCTGCCTGTGTGGTACAGGACATAGTCATCAGAAGAGCTGCAAAGGTCAGTGTGGAATGGGAACTTCCTAACTGGTCCTGCTTCCCATCCCTAACAGTTTCAGTTATAATAAATGAAGACATAATGAACATTTGATGATATATGTGGACACACTCTCTTTTAAATGAGAGCTTAAGGAAACATTTCACTCCTCCAGTGGTAGGACAAACTTCCTAGAGTCACTGACTCCCTTGCCACTGGTATCAGCTTAGTGCTGGATAATGACTTCCTTTCTTACAGCAGCCTTGACAGCCAGTTAGCACCTTTAGGCAACGTAGGGCCCCACAAGCCCCTCCTCCACCTATGATTGGTTGTCTTAAGCAAGCAGCTATAGCTATTGTGAGTTCTCCAGTGTCATGGCCATGTCATTCCCATAGGATAGCTTTTCAGGGCCACTTTTCCCTATCATTCCACTCTTAACAGTATTTCTGCCCCATCTTCTACAGTGTTCCTGGAGGCTTGGAGGGATTGATAAGGGTGTCCCATTTAATATCAAGCACTCAACAGTTCTTTGTCCTCAGCACCCTGACAACCAGCCATGAAACTCACCCTTAATCTCATTTCACTCTAAAGAGAAGCTTCTTTGACCAAGGTTGAAGACAGCTCTAGTCTATGGGTATAAACAAATATTTAAGAGGCAATTTGATATTATGTCCAATTAGCATGACAAAAGTAGTTGGTTTGTCCCTAGTGGTCTATGACTTCCGCAAGCATGGGACTTTTTGACTAGGTCCACAGTAACCATGAATAAACTCTCCTATGGATCTAATCAGAAATCACACCATAACAGTTGTGACACTATTGCATCACTAAGCACTAAGCCCGGCAAGTTGGTATGGTAGCATACATGGTCTAAGGCTGGGGAAGACTGTCGATGACTTTGCTTCACCAGCTGTCTACATGGCTACTATTGCCATTATGAATACTGGAGAGCATAGAGGAAGCTCCCAGCCTGGGTACAGAATGGTTTCTTTGTATTCTGCAAACAACATATGGTTATCTTCAGCAATAGGGTCATATTATCCCATTCTTGTGGGTGACCAGTAACAACAGCCATAACCTGTATAGTTTTGGAAGCCTCTGGAACCTTCTTGATCAATGACTCCTACGGACATACCCCATGCTCAGCACTGAGAATTTTGTTTGATAACCTGAGGCTTCTGGGATCAGCATCATCCACCCACCCGTGCATGGGGCCTACTTTCAAAGTCTTTTTTTTTTTTTTTTTTTTTGAGACTGGATTTCTCTGTGTAATAGTCCTGGCTGCCCTAGAATGCACTTTGTAGACAAAACTAGCCTTGAACTCACTGATATCCACCTGCTTCTGCCTCCCAGGCGCTAAGATTAAAGGTGTGCTCCACCACTGACTCCATCAAAGTCTTTTTTAAAAAAACATTTTTTAATTAGCTTGTAAAGGAGTGGGTTTCTATGTAACTATTTATACCCTTAATTTTGGTTATCCCTCCCACATACTCCATCTTTCCCCCATCCCTGTTTAAACCTTGCCACCCTTAGCAATCCCTCCCTCTAGGTTCTTCTTGGTTTTTTTTTTTAAGATTTTTATTTTATTTTTTATGTGTATATGTGTATGTCTGCATGTAGGAAAGTACAACATGTATGTACAGTGTGTGCAGAAACCAGAAGCAGATGTTAGATCCCCTGAAGCTGGCAGTTGAGAACCACTTGATGTGGCTGACAGAACCAAACCCAGGTTTTCCAGAAGAGCAGCAAACTCCCTCAATCACTCCATCTCTGCAGCTTCCCTCCTCTCTTTTTCATAGCACAGGTATTACAAAAGATCTGATCACACCTTGTGAAGATATGTTGTTGCTTTACCTCACCAGCCTAAGGCACCTTCTGATTGGTTTAATAAAGAGCTGAATAGCCAACAACTAAGCTGGAAAGGATAGGCAGGACTTCTGGGCAAAGATAGGAACTCTAGAAAGAATCTGAGAGGCTGGGAATAGAGAGATACGGAGGAAGTAACAGCCATGTGGCAGACCCAGAACATAGATTACTATAAATGGGTTAATTTAAGTTTTAAGAGCTAGTTGGGAACAAGCCTAAGCTGAGACCAAGCTTTCACACTTAATAAAAAGTCTCCATGTCTTTATTTGGAGGCTGGTGGTCCAAAGACAGTCCAACTACACTGTGGAGGCATGCATATCCAACTGTAAGGCCTATGGGCAGCTGGCTTGCTGCTCTGCAGGAGACTAGGTAGAAATGAATGCTGCAGCTTGGCCCAGCAACTTCACAGAGCTCAGGCAGATACATGCAGCTCCCAGACAGTGCTCACAGGCATGAGGTTCAGCTCTCAGGGACCACATCGGCAGAGCCAGCCACCAGCACTATGTGCTAATAATCCAAGCCACAAAAGGAGCCTGCAGACACACAGAAGGGCTTTGCAACAGTTTTGCAACATTTCTCCCGAGGAGCCACAGAATGCAAAAAGCCAGGTCCAGACTGAGAAAGCCTCTGAACAAGTGCCGTATGCTTGGAAATGTGATTAAGTGCTGAATAAAGAAAAGAAAGTGGGTAAAGACAGGCATTAAAAAGTTCAAAAATAATAAAGTGCAGTCTTTAAAAAGACAATAAAGTGATATAAAAAGAATAAGCCATAAAAGATGGGAAATATCATAATACAGGACGTTTGGACCCTATATAGTGCTTTATTAATTTAAAATTTTTAAATGCTAATAAACAGAAAACAATAGCTACTGAGAGACATTAGATTGTGGAAAAACTGCTGAATTAAATATATATGTATATATTAAGGATGTCTTAACTTCAGAATAGAAGTCAGGAAATGTGTTGCATTGGGGGAAATGTTATGCCTTTGTTTCCACGGGAAATGAAAAGCTATGGATTCTTTCAAAATTAATAAAGATCAAATATTGTTGTGGGAGACCTCCTGAAAATCTTGACTGCAGATATGAAGAAAGGAGCCAAGAAAAACTACAAGACATATAACATATATGCTGAGTCCTCTACATGGGAACAGCTCTGAGACCGGATGAGTTGTGATAAATTTTGTTGGTTACAGAGTCCTCATGATTTATTATTACATGCCATTCTTTCATATGGAATGGATGGAGATTTATACTACAGTTTGGTTATGCAGTCCAAATGGACTTATACAGTCGATAGCTGCTTTTTACCTGCTCAAACATAGAACAGAAAATCATCTTTAACCAACTTGTGCACACCGCATATTCCATACATATTTTACAAATATGCATGTTGCCTTTAAAAGTTTGTGTGTTTTCAGAAAAAAAGGACCAGATACCAATGAAGATGAGACAAGTAGTCCAGGCGTCTCTGCTGCCGTTTCCTCAAATATCTGCGTCCAGAACAACTTCAAAGCTGTTAACTGAGATGCCTCCATTCACCTCACCTCCCAAGTGCTGGGATTATAGCCCCCCCCCCTTTTTTTAGCACTGTCATGCTCTATGAAGCCTTCAGGATGACACCTGGGATTTTTCTCATGCCCAGGAGGCCATTTAAATTAACTCTTGCCAAACTCCTCCATCTCCACTTCCTGCCAGTTTCCTTAATCGGCTCATAAATTCTCTCTGTAAATTCTGCAGGATCCTGATTTCTCCTGCTCTTGGTCTTTGTGCTTGTTGCTTCCTTAACTGGACCCTCTGGTTCCTCTTATGAACCAACACCCACTCTACCCATGGGTTTTAGCTGAGATGTCCCCTGCCTGAGGGGTTTCCCAACATCCTTACTATTTATACTCAAGGTCTCGCTTACACAGCCTCATCCTTCACTCCAGCCCTAGCTCTTAACACTCATTATTTTAATTGCCCCTTACATTGCTGAGTTCTTCTTAGATGGAGGCTGTCAAGGGCAGGAAGGATTAGTAGTTTCCTTGTCCTTTTATCCTAAGCACCTAGCATAGGACTTGGCACAAAGTCCTTCCTAGTGAATGAATTAATGATCAAATACAGATAAATAGTCCTAACACTCAGTCACCACTACTATTGTTCCTGAAAATAGTCATATAGCAGCAAAGAGCACAGGTCTGGGTTCTTGTACCAACATAACCACTTGCTTCCTGTGCAAACTGGACACCTCAGTGGCCCTTGGTGTTAACAGTTCAAGGTTGGCTTTAGAATTCAATATGACTGGATAGTGGTGGCACACGCCTTTAATCCTAGCACTCAGGATTTTGAGGCTAGCCTGGTCTCCAGAGGGAGTTCAGGGACAGCCAGGGCTGTTACACTGAGAAACCCTGTCTCAAAAGACAAAAAAAAAAAAAAAAAAAAAAAAAAGGAAAGAAACAAACAAAGGAGAATTCAATGCGACTATGTGTGTGAAAAGTCACATTCTCTATAAAATCTTTTCTGTTTCTGTGATACAAATCTCAAGAACTAGGATCCAAGACTCATTGAAAACAAAAACTCTGTGCTGGAGAGATCAGGGGCTCAGTGGATGTGAGTCATTATTACAAAAGCCTGAGGACCTGAGTTCAAATCCCTTTTTACCCATGTAAAAAGCTAGGAATGGTCACATGCAAGCCTGGAACCACAGGATGGAGACAGGAAGGAAGATCCCTGGGACTTGCTGTCCTCTAGTCCAGCTCCAGATCCATCAAGAAACTGTGCTCAAAGGAATACAGCAGGGAGTGACTAGGCAGGACATCCATGTCCACCCTGCTCAATCACTTTGTAAAATCAGTCAGTAGCTCTTTCCTTTGGGAGGTTTGAGACAGCACTGTTCAAAACTTATAGAGATCACTTGATCTCTTCTTGGGGAACTGACCAGCACTCAAGAAGAAAAATCAATATGATCTGTTTGAATTATTTTAAATGCTGTCATTGTACCTGCTGAATGTTGTCCAGAGTGTTAGAACCAGTGAACTGGCCTACAGAGCCTGACAAGCAGTGGCAAGATCAAATTGTACAGACCTGGGTTTGTACTAGAGTAGGCCATTATGCCTAGAGCCAACGTATCTACTGCAGAGCACAGCACACACACAGGAATGAGAGGCATGGGCAGCACTCAAGGGCTCTTATGTAGATCAAGTGTTTCTAGCTGTTATTTTTAATGATCTGCTGGTTTTGTATCATCCAAGGACCATTTCCAAATGTGCTCTATCTCAGCGTGGATTGTTAGGGGCACAAGGTATCCAGGTCTTTCTGGAACTAGCCGCCTGACTTTGTAGGTTCCATAGTTTTATAACTATGTATGAGTGATTATTTTGGATGCCTACAGCACTGTTTGACTCCTGTGTAGTGAAACCAAGGACTCTGCACTTTCAAGGCTTTCCTGAGAAACAGATCTGATCTGCCACTTTCAGCTGCTCTTTGAGGGACATTGCGAGTGTGGTGTATGGGAAGCTGAGGCAGGAGGATGGTGAGTGCAAGGCCAACATGGGCTATATTAGTAGATGCTTTCCGGGGTGAGGAGAGAGAAGAGGGAGAGGGGGAGAGCACTGGGAGTGTTTGGAACTGGAGAGCTGTGCTTCAGACCCCAGGGCATCATTTTATTCTCTAAGTGAAACTGTCCAATAGAAAGAAGTTTCCCTGGAGGTTCCAGCAATAGGCAGTGGCTCTCAGGCCACCCAGCAGATGTGGACTGGCCAACCATTGCTACCTGCTAGGGGTAACAGTGTTGGAGGAAAACTCACTGAAAAGTTAACCACAATTTTTCTTGCCAAGAGTTGTCCCCCACCCCCTTTAGCAAATTTTGGTAAAAAGAAGAGTGGAAGTTGCCATATTTTTGTTTGTTTGTTTTGCTCTGTTTTTAAAGAGCAAAGGGGTAGAAATACAGGGAGAAAGGTACCACAGTTCTGTCTTTGAGACTGACCCAAAGCAAAAGAATGAAGATGGGGGCAGCATTCTGCCCTCCACCGTGTTGCTGATTGAGGCTAGCCGGTGTGTCCCTGCACAGCCCTGGTGAATTCTGGGAACATGACAACCTGGGAAGTCACTAAGGCTCCAGGTATACACAGTATCCAGGCACCTATAGTTACAGGTCAGCACATCTCTGTCAACTCAGCCTCCAAATGCAGGTATCAACAATGTTAAGAGCAGATTGCTTGGCATACAGGGACAAGGGGGTCACCACTGGCCCCCTCATTCCCTTACTGTGACTATCTCTGGGAGGATCTGCCTAAAGTAGAGACGCACGAGCACACGCATGAGGAGGAAGAGGAGGAGGAAGAGGAGGAGGAGAAGTGTCCTATGAATCTCTCTCTCTCTGGTGTGCGCGCGCGCGTGCGTGTGTGTGTGTGTGTGTGTGTGTGTGTGTGTGTGTGTGTGTTACTAAGAACTAAATGTAAGGCCTCCTGCACTTTAGACGAGTGTTCTACCACTGAGATGTATCCTTAAACCTTTCTAAACTTTTTTATTTTGATCCTAGGCTGTCCTTGAACTTGTAATCATCCGGTCTCAGTTTCCTATATAGCTAGGATCCCAGGTTTGTATCACAAATCTTGGCAAAATTTCTTGATTCTAATGGTCAGTATACCATTCATTGGCCAGAAAGAGAAAGTCGTTGACAAAGAAAATGAATAGGAACATCCATCAATAGACTATTAGGGGCCAGACAGTGGTAGCACATGCCTTTAATCCCAGCATTAGGGACACTGAGGCAGGAGGATCTTTGAGTTCATGCCTTGCTTGGTCTAACTAGCAAGTTCTAGGACAGCCAGGGGTATGTAGTGAGATCCTGTCTGAAAAAAAAAAAACAGACAAAATAATAAACTGGCAAAAGACTATTAGCAGAGCTGGAGGCTCTTGGGAGAGAAGAAACGGTCTTAATAGGTTGTTGGGAAGGGATGAATTGTGATCTAGAAACCTTTTTATAGCCCAAATCACATAGTTTATGGGCAATAGGAATGCATTTGGGGACAGAAAGTATAATACTCATGTAGTCTATTTGAGGAAATAAGTTAAGACAATACTTAATAAAATAATCTCCAAAATCTCAGCCTTGTGAGCAAGACAAAGGATGCGTTCATTATTAAATTATAATCTCCAAAAGAAAACAATGGCAGTTTACAGACAGGCCTTATAATAGTCGATGTAGATGTTAGAGGACACAGAGCCATAAGAATTTGGGATCACTAACAGGCCATCAATTTGAGAGGGAGTAGGGGTCATGAGTGGAGTTGAAAGAGAACCAGAAATTATGGAAATACAGTTTTCATCTATGAAATTCTCAAAAAATAAATTTTAAAAGTTCAATCCAATGAGTCTTATTAGAGGGAAATTTTTTAATAGCCTTGGCTAAGATTCTAAGCTGTCACAAACGCTAGTACAAAGGGAAACAGGAAAATGGAGAGTAGATGTGGTCTCAAGCCTGGCTGAGGCTTTTGGATTGGGCAGAAGGGCCCTAGCACCTGCCTCTCTATGATACACAGCAAGCTGCTTCAGTAGCATCTCACAGGAGGACGCTGGGAAACTGGCAGTGTTGTGTTCTCTGTCTGTCTGTCTCTCCTCTTATCCTCTCAGTCTTTACATTAGGCAAACTAACCATAGACCCAGCTCAGCTGAGCTATTTCTGCCTTAGTTATATAAAACAAGAGCACAAAGCTTTGACTGAGCCCTGTTTCTCTGTATGTGAGAACACTGTGTGTGTGTGTGTGTGTGTGTGTGTGTCTACATGTTTGTGTATGTGCAAGTACACATGAATGTTTGTGCATCTACATGTGTAGGGCAAGACCTCAAGTGTCTTTCTTCATTTTTCTCCATCTTGTTTCTGAGGTGGGTCTCTCACTGGACCTAGAACTTGACATCTGGGCTAGACTGGCTGGCCAGAGTCCCCAGGATGGACTCCAGTGCTTCATGGTGCTGGGATTACAGGTACATACCACCCTGCCTGACTTTTTGTGTTGGTTCTAGGGTCTGAGCTCAGGTCCTCGTGCCTACCAGGCAAGCACTTTAACCAGAGCCATCTCCCCAGTTCCTGTCCTTCCTTTTTAGCAAGCCCATCCTCCATGGAATGCTGTGTACACTTCAACAGCAGATCTTATCAGCTGTTATATGGTCCTGTGAAAAGTTTAGTGTCATCAGGAAGGTATTAGGTTGAAAATGGGGTGCAGGGGAATGGAGAAGGAGACCAAGAAATAAAGATGGAGAGACGAGCATGGCCAGGACAGAGTGTTGAAAGTCCAGTGCAGGAATCTGGGCTTTATCTTAACAGCATTGAGGAGTCATTGAAGGTTTTATGTGTTAGATTTCTGTGGCTGTTTTGTGGAGGCTGAATTAGGAAGAATAAGCCTGAAGGCAGAAACCAGTAGGAGAAGTGGTATCTAGTTCTAGGGAGGAATTCTGCTCATTCCCAGCCCTGTGTCCTAAGTGGCTACAAAGTTCCCTTTTGACTTTTATTTATTTATTTATTTATTTATTTATTTATTTATTTTGGTTTTTCGAGACAGGGTTTCTCTGTGTAGCTTTGGAGCCTATCTTGGCACTCGCTTTGGAGACCAGGCTGGCCTCGAACTGACAGAGATCCACCTGCCTCTGCCTCCCGAGTGCTGGGATTAAAGGCATGCGCCACCAACGCCCGACCACCCCTTTTGACTTTTGTAGAGGTCAGGAGTTGGGCCAGAGGAAAGCTTGCTCTCTGCTGTGGGAATGTTCTTTCTTGTTCCATACCAACCCTGCAGCTTCCTCCAGAGGAGCTGAACTCCAGAAGTCCCAGCAAGGTGACAGCAGACAAAAGTCCACTTCATCCTGCTGCTTCATTTCTCTTGACCTTGGGAGATGGCCCTCCAGACATGACTGGCTGTCAGCCTCAGAGACTTATCATTCTCTCCCAGTCTCCTGCTCCCTCTGGAACTTGGGACCAGTCTGTCTTCCCGACTACTCTCCAACTGACACCAAAAGCTCCAGTCTGTAGCAGGTACATTGAAAACTCTAGTTGAATTTGTAGTCTCACTTAAAGTTATGACACATAAAAGAAAGAAAGTGGATCATAAAGAATCAGTTTGTGTCAGGTGGTGGTGGCGCATGCCTTTAGTCCCAGCACTCGGGAGGCAGAGGCAGGGGCAGGTAGATCTCTGTGAGTTCGAGACCAGCCTGGTCTACAAGAGCTAGTTCCCGACAGCCTCCAAAGCCACAGAGAAACCCTGTCTTGAGAAACAAAACAAAACAAAACCAAAACCAAACAAATAAACAAACAAAACCCAAAACCAAAAACAAACAAACAAAAAGATTCAGTTTGCAGGACTTTTGTGTCTTGGAGCATCCCAAGTCCCAAGGAATATCCCAAATCCCACAACCGTAGTCCCTCCTCTTTTCTTAGGTAGCACTCAGTACTCTTTCTAGCGGGAACTGCCTGCCCTCTAGGAGAAAGCCAGTTCTTTTCAGATTCTACATCTCTGTTTATCTCCAGACTGAAAACTAGAATCGTATCCTGGGAGAGATGTTTTGTTTTCTGTCAAAGGTCTGCAGACCTTGAGGGTCCCTCCCCACTTCTTAGCCCTCTTTCCTTCACATCCTTTTCACTGCGTCTTTTAAAATAGCCAGGCTTGAAAGACTGTGATGTCTGACCCCAGCCAGTGTGGAAAAGGCACAGTCACCACCTGCATTAGAATATGAACCAAGCATACGTTCTGCCTCTGCTTGGGCCATGGCATACTCTACTTGCAAAATAAAATTGCCTTGCTGCGTCACTTTAGCTTTGTTCATGTGCCTCTTTGTGTGACACTAAAAATATTTGTTTTCAACATATCCCAACGTGTCTTCCAAGATCTAGAACCATGTAGAAGGCTAAGCCATGAAAAGAATTTTAAATCTTTGCTCTTCATCAGCAAACCCCTTGAGAGTACATATGGAAGAATGAGGGCTTGACAAAGGAAAGGCAGACATAAATAAAATTGGGCCAAAAGTTTCAATACTGTGTTCTTCCCAGATACTTAGGCTACACGTGTTTGTTTTTGTTTATCAGTTTGCTCACTAGAAGCTGTCACTCTAAGGTGTTCTGCACTAAGTGACACAAATGGGTCAGAAATGTCTAGATATAATGTAGAGGAAGAAATACAAAAGCTAAGAAAAGACTTTAGAATGGACACGTCATGTGCAATGCATTAATTAGCCTGTAATCCATGCCCATCACTCAGTAAAGACTAACAATATACTCATATTATGAAACCATTGAGAAGTACATTCCTTCAAGAAGTGGCAGAACCCTTTCGATCACTGGAAGGCTAAAGGTGCAAGTGGGGGAAACTGCACTGAAATCATCTCCCCATTTCATGTAAGGGTTGTAGAAGGGGGTAAAGATTACAAGCAACACAACACTGAGCTATTACAGGCATGCCACATGGTCCAGAAAGGAGGCACTCACCTTTAATCCCAGCATTTAGGAGGTAGAGGCAAGAGATCACAGATTCAAGGCCAGACTATGTTACACAGACATCATACCCTCAAAAATAAATAAATGAATTGATAAATAAATGTCATGATCATTGGCAAAAGTGCCAAACTTGCCTCTGTGTTGGTATCTAATTAACTAGTCTGTTGAAAGGTCCAGAATCAACTGGGGAAGGTGGTATCATGCCTGCCTACTGTCTTGGCACTTAGGAGGACAAGGCAAGAGGATTGGGTGGTCAAGGCTAAGGCAAGACCTTCACTTAAAAAAAAATGAAAAAGTTAAGAGTTGAAACTATGGGCAGCTACCCATAAGGTTTTATTTGATTTATGAAACTACCACATTCTAAGTGAGGTGAAGAGGCTTTATTTGAGCCCCTAAATACAAATCCTGCCATAATCCCCACTCAGTCCCCAAGCCATATTCATATAGAGACTGTGAACTTCCTTCCAAATGAAAGCAGCATATACTTAGGATGCCTTAGTAAATGTGTGGTTGGCTTCTTCCTCGTCTTCTCCAAGTAGAAAGTTATGTTTGCAGGAAGGTATGTATCGTTAAGAGAAGAAATAACCCAGATCTTTGACTGTGAAGTGGGAGACTAGAATACCACTGTGAATTACAAGTCTGATGTGGAGATCATAAAGGCTTTGTTCTAAGCGTCTTCGCTCCTGGCCCTGGGCATGCCCAACTCATCCTGCTGTTGTGTGTTTTGAGAGAATATACTCATCAATTTGCACAATTTCCACATTACCTTCCTAACCTCTGCTATGACAGCTATCATGACAAAAAAAAATGTAAGCTAAGCCTTGAGAGCAATACTGTCCAGTCCAAGTACAACACGGGCAGGAAATCTAAATTTCCTCTTGCCACATTTTCAAATGTAGAAAAAAAAATAGAAGAAGCTAATTACTAACAGCTCATTTTACTTAATACAACATAGTCAAAATAGAACCATTTAGATATGTAACCATTGTGAATAAAATGTATCTGTGTGTTTATTTTTAAATTTTCCCTCAAAAAGTGGTGAGTATTTTATACTCAAAGAACATCTCATTATGGACTAAACTTACAGTCTTGGTAGCCATGTGTGACTGGCAGCTCTATAGCCTCCACCCCCCACCCCCCACCCCCCACCTCCGCCCCATCCTCTGCCATGAGTGATTGCCAAAACCAATGTTGCCACCTTCCTGGAAGAGTCCCACATGCATGTGCAATTAATAACGGCTGAAAATCTGGGTTTAGCGCTCCTCCTATGTCACCGCTAACATTCTTGTTTGGTTTATACTGCTGGGGAAAAAAATTAAAAAAAAAAAAAGGTATAGTTGTTCTGCTGCTTCTTCAGATGTGGCCTCTCAGTGGAGGGGACCAGCACAGTTTCTCACATCTGCATGCAGCTCTGATTGTGGAAGTGGTTTTTATCTAGTCAAAAAGACAGCGTTTTGTAATTTGTTCCCATTTGGCAGATACAACTGTACCCTTCCCCATCTTGCCTGGGGATTTTATCTTCTCTGTTCTGTCCCATATTTTAGGCCATGCCTCTCTTCTTCCCTATTTTACAGGACATGATGCCAGTCCATCATGACAGCAAACTTAAAAGGACTAGGCAGCCAGGATACAGCTGGTGTTTGAGAAGTTTTGGGGTACCAGTGCTAGGAGTAAGAGATGTGTGTCACTGTGGTAGATTGTCTGGTGGAGTCCAGGGACTGAGTTTTCACCTTTAGAGAAGAAGTAGCGTGGGGTTCCTACTGTTATGAAGGAGATATATTATTGATAAGACTTTTCAGATTTTGGAGGCAGCTAGACATTTAAATATGGCATTTGAAGATGTGGTAAGAAGGGCAAGAAGACACAAACAACAGGCAAACACTGGAAGACCCAGTGCTGAAGCCATGAGTGAGTAAACCCTGTGGGGTGGGATAGAGAAGAAAAAGCTTTGGACAGGTAGAGATGTGGGAAGTTCCAGAAAAGATGGAAGAACAGGAACAAAATGATGGGGAAACTGTGTAGCCTCAACTGTAGAGACCACCCATAGAGGACCCACGTTAAATCCCCCCAGTCTTCTACACACCAGGACTGTGTTCCAGGCCAGGGTGAGGCTACTGTGCTGTATTCCTCTGTACGTAGCAATTTGGTTCTATGGGCCTTCCTTATACAGAAAACTTCACAAGCTACTAACCCTTGGGGTAATGTGGAGAGTTCCCTTTGTCTCCCCCAAAGAGGCAAAGACATCAGCTTTTCCACTGGTAGCTACACTCTGCATAACACATATAAATAACTATCAAATTTTTTGATTCCATAGTTTTCATATTTTGTTTATCTTGTGTGCATGTATATATGGGTGCCTTTGGCATGTATGTAGAGATCAGAGGACAACTTGTGTGAGTCGTTTCTCTCTTTCCACCATGTAAGTGGAATCAAACTCAGAGATCAAACTCAGGTCATCGGATTTGGCCGAAGGCCCCTTCACTCACTCAACCATCTTCTTTGCCCTGCCCAGTAGTTTTTAACCCTGACTCATAGCACAGGGGAGGTGTTTGGATCAGAGTTTGTGTGATCATCCCGTACATCACACGTCAGCTGGGGCACCACTTTGGAGACCTCACCTTCACTTTGAACTTCCCTTCTTGGCAAAATTGCTCTCAGAGACTTTCTCAGACATCAGATGCCTCCATAACCAGAGGTCTAAGACTGGCAGGAGAATTAACTGTCAGCAACTTCTTGCTTAGAGGAAGTGGAGTGCCTGGTGGAAATGTGTACATTGGCTGGGGTGAGGCCAGTGAAATAAGGCAAAAGTGTAACTGGGAAGCCAGGGACTGTCACTTCCTGCTGTGTTCTGCTTTGCCCAATTCTCTGTTGCTATGCTTTCTCTTCCACCTCATCTCCTTTCTGCTTGCTTCCTGTTTCCTGTCTCCCACTTCCCCTCCTTGCCTTCTGCTCCGTTCTTTCCCACCTATACCCTGTTCTGTCTTCAGGAAACCACAGTGGTCGGGGAAAACTCCAAGGGAACATTTACAGAAGCGGGGCTTCCTTTTCCAAACGGACTCTGCAGTGACAAGGGATAGATGTCATTGTCACAGTTCATTGTCAACTCTTTACTAATTTCACCTAAAAAAAAAAAAGGGTCAAGTTTAAGAGCTTATTTTATTTGCAAAGGTGTGGAAGAGCAATTGTCCATCTACTTTGCTGGTGGACCTAAAACTTGGTACACACTGTACACAAACTACGGATACACGTCTTTTGACCTAACTTTTAGATTCCTGGGAATTTGTTTGCAGGTAGCAAACCTCTCTTTTAAAAGTCTCTTCCCCCTGGAGCATCCAGAGCTGATGTACCTAACGAGGAAGTAGCATTCTTTGGAATTCTCTGCTGCTGGTGATAAGAGGTGACTCATGTTATAGCCGACAAGCCTGTCTCACTTGACAATGAGTAAGTAGGTGGTATCTCGCTGTCAGACCGCCCTCTAATTTTCCCAATAGAGCGCCACAGAGAGTACCGCATGACAGACTCCCTTATGGATTACAGGTTAAGCACTTAACTATTCACCAGTTGTTCAGCCTATCTAACAATGACCTCGGTTGGGAGGGTTGTGACTATGTAATATGAGACATTGGGCAAGAAGTGATTAAGAAGCAATCTCTGAAGTTACTTTGGCCATAGAGCCATTTACTGCTGCTGCACTTGAAATGCAAGAGCTTGGTGCAGAAGCAGAAGTCATCTTCAGTTCTTGTCTCAGGCAAGAAGGGACTCCTCTAGTCAGAGGGGCTTTAGCACTCTGTTGTCACTACAACAGTGGAGGTCAGGAGTCCAGTACAGCATACTCTCAGAGCCCTCAGGCTAATGATATAGAGGGACAGCCTCCCTCAGCTCATCCTAGACTCAGCATCAACTCCCATATCTTCCTGATGTACAGAAAGATGGCATGTAGTAACAGGATCCCAGAGAAAGGGGCAGGCATCTTGTGCGGGTACAGGGCACACAGTACAAGGGGGTAAGAAGAAGAGATCTACACAGAATCAGGCCCAGTGTACTCCTCTGAAGACATGGAGGACCTGGGGATCAGAATCCACTGTGGGTTTTGACCAGTGTGTTCCTCAGTCCTTTCCAGCATCTTGTTTTTTGTTTTGTTTTGTTTTTGTTTGACTTGTTTTTGTTTTGTTTTGTTTGATTTTGAAACAGGGTTTCTCTGTGTATCCTTGGCTGTCGTGGAACTCTCTCTGTAGACCATGACCTCGAACTCAGATATCTACCTTCCTCTTCCTTCCAAATGCTGGGCTTAAAAGCTTTGCCACCATCACCTGGCTTCCAGCATCTTTTAATAGCTTTGAAACATTTTGAGATTGATGAATCCCAGTGGAATATAGCATGTTCTACAAAAATAAAAACCTATGCTGCCTTTTTATCAATGCACTTCACATTGTCCCAGTCACAAACTGCAATATAATCTAAAAGGGGAGCATTATAGGTGAGTGGAAGAGCATGGCACTTGCTGTTTCATGTTGGACAAGGCTTTCTGGGCTTAATTCCTCATCTGCTGTGCCAGTGTTTTCTGAATAGATGACAATTTACTGACTGTGTGTGAATTGTTTTGGGGACTAGAATGCATATATGGAGGGAGATAATTCAGGAAGAAAAATAGCTTTGCCAAAAATAAATTGAACCTTGGAAACAGAGTGAGAAATGATCCCTGCCTATAATTGAGGCTGTGTTGACTGTGAGGACAGGTGCTTGCCCTCTGATAATAAGCAGACTATAATTCTAGGTGTGAGTGTGTGGCATTGTCAACAAGGGTGGCTCCAGAGAAATTCAAAGTAATTGCTCAAGATTCAATGTTAGCCCACAAGCATATTCTCACACTGTAGAGAGACACTACAGGCAGGTAGGAAACAGCCATCATTAGGCAATAGGAATGGCATTGGTTCTTCCAAGTAAGCTAGCATCTTCAAATGCGTCAGGAGCCAGCCAGGCAAGCTATTCCAGCAATGAAGAGGCGTGGCCGTGGTGTATGGCAACACACGGTGAACACCCAAGCTCTGTGGTACCGATTAGTTATGTAATGGGTGGATGATTCAAAGATCATGATTCCTGGTACGTCAGCTACTCAGCTGCTCCCAAGAAACCGGCTCGAGGCTGACACTGACTCCATGTGAGCAATCCTGGTGGTGATTGTGAATCCACAGAATCACCTTCAAGACCAAACCAAATTGCCATGGTGGGGAGGCAAGATAGACTCGTGACTCATATCCATTCATCTAAAGAGGTGGACTCGGCCAAGATCTGTGTTTCTGTGAGCGTCATTCTCCTCAGAGAATTATGAACATGTGATGATAGCCTAAGGGATGGAGTAGAGTAAGATTCTAACCCTGCAGATTACCTACCCTGGTCCTAGATGAGAGGTCTTCAGCTCAGGAAGGCTACAATGTCTTACCTGTAAGACACCCCCACTGACCAGACAACAGCACTGGAAGCTATTGTTCTATGTCCTTTCCAGCAAACTTCTTCCCACAAGTCCCCTTGACTGTGGTGTTGGTGTTGGCAGGCATCACACAGCTAACCACAATGGGATGGTGGGAGAATCATCATTCCTCCCATCTTCAGGGCTCCACAAGAATTGAGGAATCATTTATTCCCAAGTACAAAACATCACCCCATTTCTTGACTGTATGGCTATCAACAATTAATCTCTCGGAGTCTCCAGTTCTTCATCTGTAAATTAAGGATAATAATATGCACTTTATTGGGTTGTTTTGAACCTTAGCTTCAATCAGGTATATCAAACACCTAACTCAATGCCTGACATAAGCAGAAGCCCCTCCCCTCCCCCGGGTGATAGCTGCCATCTCTATTTCATGAAGTTGGAAGTTCAGGGGTAGGAGGCTGAAAAGATGCCTCAATGATTAAGAGCACTTGCTGGTCAGACAGAGGACCTGGCTTCAGTTCCTACACCCAAATGGGGTGGTTTACCACTGTCTCTGTCTCCAGTTCCAGGTGACAGGAACTCCCTCTTCTGGTCCTCATGAGCACTACACATATGTGGTGCATGCACATATGCACAAGCACACACTAATAATTTTTAAGGAGTTGCAAGTCTTGTAAGTCACCCACTAAAACCTTCCTGGAGTCTTTCTGTTACAAGAATCTCTGACTGCACCTCTGGGGCACTTGAGCGTCCATACCTGTTTGCATCCATCCAAGCAAGAGGAATTCTTTTCAGGAGTCCTGAGATGCTTCCTGAAATATAATTCCCAGGGTCATCTCCCATTTGAAGGACAATACCTGCAGGTGCAGCATGGTATTTTCAGGATGCTGACTAAATACAACTCTGCTCTGGGTGTTGCTCTCGACAAGGGCCCCAAATTCGGAAAGTGTCTCCTAAAGTCGGGCATGGTCATGGCCTTATCCACATGACACGATTCTTGGTGTCAACCTCATATTCATTGCAGTCCTTCTTTCTGCAGGGAGATCACCCGAAGTTCCTTCTATTTGGTCCCATGCACTAAGTTCTGCATCTGCTCACTCTCCCTGGATGCTCATCTATGTGGCACTGCACCTGAGCACGGTGCTTCTGTCTTCCTTCACCTGTCATCTGTTGGCAGACTACATCCCCACTCCTACTCCCTCCTATTCTTATGACCTGTGTTATTTTCCTTCTTACATAATCAAAGAACAGGACTTTATATTTGTGTCTGTGAGATTTCATCTTGCTAGATTCTATTTGTAATTCCAGATTGTGAGAACTCCTTTGTAGTGCAGTGCACCCATTCTCTCATGAGGGCAAAGAATTTTGTAAGAGTCACAGGGCCAAATAATTCTTTGTTCCACCCTTAGAAAATTCCCTCCAACCTGACATTGAATCAATCTTTCTTTTTCTCTTCTAAATTTGTATTGTGCTACCATCCAACTAATATATCTTTATTTAACCTCAATTTTTATGATAGGAGACTTTGTTTAGTGTCTTATTCAAGTTATTATTTCTTGAGCAAACATTTATCTAGTACCTGCTGTGTCTTGGCACTGCACTAGATACTTGCAGAGCAGGCAGTGCTGTGTGGTAAATGTTTAACAGCCAAAGGGGGGAAAGACCTGGTTCATAGTGTCTCCTGATGTCTATAAATTACTACTTCCAATATGGAAGATTACAAACTACCAATATGTTATCATTGAACATGCAGTTGGGAGGAGATGTATATGCACAGTCAGCCATTGTAAAGGAGCGTGAGTTGATTGCAACATACCACTGATAATATACAGATGATCCATGCATGATGTCTGTCTTGGCAAAGCTTGTGGGAGTTACTATGGGTTAGTACTTCAATGCCGAACTCCCTGACCTAGAGCTTAAACGTTCCTTTAAGACACAAACCCAATGAGTTCAATGCTTACTGAGTATGTATGAGGATCTGAGCATGAGTCCCCAGCATCCACAAAAAAAGCTGGGTCTGGTGATGCCCACCATAGCCCCAGTGATGGAATGGTATATATGCATATCCCATGCTCTTACTGCTGAGCCAGTTCAGCCAAAATAGGTGAGTTCTATGTTCAGGGAGAGACCCTGTCTCAAAACAAAAACGGTGAAGATGTATTTGAAGAATGCATCCCAATTTCATTCTGTGGCCTCTACTCTATCTACAAAGGTGAACACACTTGCACATACACATGCATGCATAGCACACACACACACACACACACACACACACACACATGCATGCATAGCACACACACACACACACACACACACACAGAGAGAGAGAGAGAGAGAGAGAGAGAGAGAGAGAGAGACCCTCTCCATAATTTGTCTGTTTCTAATCTTCTAGTACTCTTCTCCCAAAAATTTCAAAGCTCTCAGTGAGAGATTTAGGCAGCTCATTGTGAAATTCTATCTATATCTTGGAACAAATTTTCTCTCTGGTGAAAAGGTATGTATTTAAAATTAGCCAGCTGGACTCGGTTTAGATGATCCCATGTTTAGATGATCCCATGTTTTTGGCAACACCCAGAGCATTATAATCAGAAGCCAGCTGGACACATGCCTTCTCTCCATCAGGCCTTATCAGGTGTTGACATCGACCACATCAATGTCACCAAGCTTCTTCATAGCCTGTTTGATCTGGTGCTTGTTGGCTTTGACATCCACAATGAACACAAGTGTGTTGTTGTATTCTGTCTTCTTCATGGCTGACTCAGTGGTCAGGAGTATCAGGATGCTGGCATAGTGGTCAAGCTTGTTTCTCCTGGGCAAGCACTTTCAAGGTTGTTTGGGCTGCCTAGGGAGCCTTCTTGGCTTTCAAGGCTTCTCTTTGGCTTCGGCTTTGGGAGGGCAGGAGTTTACTTCTTCGATTTTGACACCATCTTCCAGAGTGTCTCTTTATTCTATCTACTTATTTGTTTGGTTTTGTTGTTGTTTTGAGACAGAGCCCTCTCTCTCTTATGTAGCCCCAGCTGTCCTGGAATTATCCATGTAAACTAAATGGTTAGAGACTGGTCTTGGACTCCCAGAGATCCACCTGCATCTGCTTGCTGACTGTTGGAATGCACCAGCATGGCCAGCTTCCTTATTGAGCCTTGAAGTTTGATTTTTAAACCAGTGCTGACCCTTCTCTTTTGGATAAAATGATTTTTTTACTTGATAAAAAAGATACAAGAAAACATAGATAATCGCTTGGCATTGTTGGTAAACAAACACCTTTAATCCCAGCACTTGGGAGGTAGAGGCAAGCAGATCTCCGTGAGTTCCAGGCCAACCTGGTCTATAGGGCCAGTTCCAGAACAGCCAGAGCTGTTACACAGCTCTTTTTTTAAAAAAAAAAAAAAAAAGACGAAGAAGAAAAAGAAAGAAAGAAAACACAGATAACCACCTTTTCTACAAGTTACAATGAAACAATATCTTGCTAAATGTTAGGCAGACTAATCCCCCAGCACTCACACTGAGGGGTTCCTGTCCTAACCTTCTAATGAGGATTACATGTGAAGATGTTATATCATATAACAAAGAAGAATTAAGGTTGCATATGGAATAAAGACTACTAAATAAAGGCTCTTACATAAGACTATTCTGGTTTTGTTTGTTTTTTGATACAGGGTATTACTGTGTAGCCCTAGTTGCCCTGGAACTCGCCTCGGACTCGCAGAGATCTGACTGTTTCTGCCTACCAAGTGCTGGGATCCACTGTGCTCCACGGTAACTACACAGTTTAAATCAAGTGAACCCAATACAGTCCCAAGGCTCCATAAGTGAGGAAGAGGGGCAGAAAACAGAGACTTTGAACTTTGAGGATGGTGGAAAATGTCTAAGAGGCAAGGAAAGCAGAGGGCTCCTTATCTAGAAAAGGGCAAAACAGGACAGTCCTGTGGAGGCTCCATGAGGTGAGTAATTCAGCTGCCGCCTTGGTCTCTGGCCCTGGGAGCCCCATCTCCAACTTCAAGCCTCCACGCCTGTAAAATTAAAAATGTGAGTTTCAAGTCACCAACTTCCTTGTAATTTGTTACAACAGCAACATAAAAATCATGTGTTGTCTGATTCCAGACCAGGTGCAGTTTTCCACTGCTGATGCCGGGAAGCCCAGCACTTACTGTGTTAGTCCTACAGCACTGTTCTAGCCCGTGGACAAAAACAAGATATTAGCCTATACCCCACCTTCACTGGGCACTCTTGAAACTCAAGTGGCCTTCTTCAGTTCTGGGAGTGCTGAAGATAGCAAGGCATGCCCTCTGGCTAGAGAAAGCCACGACTGGGATTCAGGAGTTCTCAGTGATAACTGGACGCCCAGCCTCTTTTCCCTCAGTGTCTTCACTGCGCTAAAGAGCTACATCCAAATGGAATCCCAAACTTAGCCCTCATCATCCTCAGAGTTACCGTCCCCTGAAATCTCAGTGTCCCAGCCTCCGAAAGCAGAAGTTCCCCTTTATTCTGTCCCCCAAACCCAGCAAAAATTCTAAAAATTCACATTTTTACCACAAACCTCACACTCACTTTCGTTTTCCTCTGAAGACAATCACTCCATTGGTGCCCTACTCTGTGGTTCTTCTCATTGTTGTCATCCATTTAACTTCAGTTTTTGGTAATTTCCCCTAACTGTCGCCTCGTCAAGCCACCATGAAATCATCAGTTAGACAAGGCAAGGACTTCCACAGACTAGGAAATTTTCAGTGGAGGGCAGAGAGTTTATTGCCACACTTTGTCCCTTTCTCCTCCCCTGCCAGGTGGCAGCCCGCAGTTCCCTCACAATGGTGTACTTGTTCCTTTCCTCTTCCCAAGTACACACGCACCCATGATCCGGGCTCTGAGAGATTCCCACACCAATGTAAACCTTCTCTGGAAGACTGCTTTCTTCCCCGCCCATGTTCCATTCTTGAGTGTCATGCCTTAACCCAGGAGCTGTGTTCACTCAGTTAGTTACACACGAGCTGAGCTTTGAGTGCGGTCTGTCAGTCACTCTTCAGTATGAACTAAAGGCCCTGCAGAATCCTAGCTGCCTCGTGTGACAGGCTGGCTACTTGGCCAGTTCACAATGCAGTTGGGAGACTACAAGGTAACTGTGCTAGCGTGGTACAGTGCCCTGAGAAAGGAATCGATCCTGTGACTTTAGAACTCAGAAGTGGGCAAGATGTCACTGCTAACTTAGAGAAAGGTCTGCAGAAGGAAAAACAGAATAAGTGAGTAAGGGTGTAGCTGCTGTGGGCAGAAGAGGCTCCAGTAGCCAAGAAATTGGGAGGAATGATAAGCTAGTCTACCTATGGGATGAAGTCCAGTGAGAGATGGAAGGAAAATAGATAAGACTAAAATGTAGGCGGGGCCAGATCTTGGGAAGCTGTAAATTCAGCAAACAGGTTTTTTTTCTTCCATTGCTTTAGAGGGGACTCATGTTTATACCTCATTACTATCTTTCCTCTTCATCCCTTTTAGCTGTAATCAGCGAGAGTCTTGGAAGCTTGATGAGCATAGACAAAATTCATATACTTTCTAGTGTATTGTAAACACCAAGTGAAATGAAAGGTAGAACACTGATGTTCAGACCACTAGTCAGTTTGTACAGCTGCCATTGAAGGTCGGATAGCTCTCAAAGAAAATCACCTCCACCCCCAGCTTTCGAATTAAAAAGGAGTGAAGAACTTTTCCTCCTTGGAAAGCATTACCTATGTAAGAAAACCAATACTGGGGTTAAAGAGATGACTCAGCAACTAAGAGCACTTGCTACTTTTGCAGAAAACTGGGGTTTGGGTACCAGCACTCACACGGTGACTCAACCATCTGTAACTCCAATTCCACAGGATCTTCTGCCCTCATCTGGCCTCTGAGGACACCAGGCACACACGCAGTATGCTTACATATATGCAGTCACAACATAACACTCTGCTGGGCAGTGATGGTGCAGGCCCTTAATCCCAACACTCAGGAGGCAGAGGCAGGCAGATCACTAAGTTGAAGGTCAGCCTGGTCTATAAAATTCCAGGACAGCCAAGGTTATAGAGAAACCTTGTCTCAAAAAATCAAAACAAACAAAAACAACCCAAAACCCTGAAAAACACTCTTTGCATAATAAATAAACAATCTTTAAAAGAGTAAAGAGGACAAACAGGTATTTAACAGGTGAAGCAGGCATGAGGTGTGGAGAGTAGAATTTGGTCCCTGTCATATAATTGCCTTTTCTTGCACTCTTTATTATGTTGAGAACCAATATAAAAATGGCCATTATAGGGGGCTGGAGAGATGACTCAGCAGTTGACAGCAGGTGCTGCTCTTGCAGAGGACCCCAGTTTGGTTCCAGCACTCATGGACAGAGCACAACAGACTGTAACTCCAGTTCCAGAGGATCTTGAACCTTTTTTGAATTTCCAAGGGCATGGCACTCATGTGCACAAACCCTCACACAGACACACATATATACACATAATTAAAAATAAAATCTTTAAGAAAAATAGCCATTATGCTGGGTGATGGAATGCACCTCTAATTCCAGCATTCAGGGGGCAGGGGCAGGCAAATCCTTGTGAGTTCAAGGCCAGCCTGGTCTACAGACAGCTAGTTCTAGGACAGCCAGGACTGTTACACAGGGAAACTCTGGAAAGAAAGAAAGAAAGAAAGAAAGAAAGAAAGAAAGAAAGAAAGAAAGAAAGAAAGAAAGAAAGGAAGGAAGGAAGAAAGGAGAAAGGAAAAGAAAAATAGCCACTATGGAACCAGTTATAGACTGAATTATAGGGCTGTTTGCTGTGTCACCTTCGTGAGGACACATTGGGAACTCTTGTCTAATACCATTGCCATCACTAGTTGGGTGGCTTTTAATTAATGCCTTGGGCCATTATCTCCTGGACACAGTGAACTCTGCAACCAGCAACATGTGCTACGTGAGCAGCTCAGAGTCAAATATGTGGTCCCAGACAGAGGTCAGGTACTATGAACTTCAGCCTTCCTTTCTTTTGTCCTACTTAAACTTTAAAAAATTATTTTTATTGTTTAAAAACAAATTTTTCAAGCAAGATGTGAAATGCAAACATTACATGTCCCTTTTGCAAGAGGCCTTACCTCTGGTTATATTTTATTCTATGCCTACAGCATCACTAGGTCAACACTGCTATAGCAAAGCACCACAGACCAACTAGCTTCAATAACAGGATTTATTCCTGCTGGTTCTGGGAGCTGAAAGGTCAGAAGCTGTCAGTGGGATTGACGTCTTAGGTCTCTCTTACCTGTGAATGCTTGTCTCCTTCCTAAGGCTTCCTATGGTCTTTCATCTGTGTACATCTGCATTGTAATCTCATTTTAGGAGGGTACCAGTTATTGTTGGGTGAGGCCCATACTGATGACCTCACTTAGCCTTAATTACATGTCTAAAGGCCTTATCTGCACTGTCACTTCCTCTGGTGATGAGGATTTCAGCAGTTGAATAAAGGGGGGTAATATTTATCCCTCCCCACAACATAAACACACAATATTTTTCTCTGTATTTCTATACATCTCAAGAGTTTTGACATGTTTACTATTCAGAGAAACTTTGTCTTCCTGAGGAGGCTGACTCAGTGAGTATTTGATTCCCTGTCTTCTACAGTTAAAACTAGGAAAGGGAGATGGGGCCTAAGAATGGTCACTGGATCTATCAAAAGCATGACTGTCACAGGGCTGGAGAGATGGTTCAGGTGTTGAGCACGTGTTCCTACTGCAGAGGACCCAGGTTCAGTTCCTGGTACCTATGTGGTGTTTTGAAACTATCTGTAACTCCAGCTCCAGGGAACCCAACATCCTCTTCTAACTTCCTCAAGCATCAGGCATGTACATGGTGCACATACATACAGCAGGCAAAACACTCATATGCATAAAATAAAAGACAAGAATCTTGGCCCAGCAATGGTGATACATACCTTTAATACTATCACTTGGGAGGTAGAAGCAAGTGGATCTCTATGAGTTCAAGGCCAGCCTGGTCTACATAGTGAGTTCCAGGATAGCCAGAGCCATATAGTCAGACCCTTCTCATAACAAACAAACAAATAAACAAACATAAAATATGTACATTATATTTGATTTACATGTATATACATATATGCAATGACATGAAATATATATATATATGTATATATAAATATACATATATATATATGTATATATGTACACACACACATAGAGAGAGAATAAATGGGAGGCATTCCAATGTGGCAAAGACTTTGAAATCACATTACATGTGTGGTATCCCCACTCTACCATTCACAAACTGAGTAACTTTCCATGCCTCAGTTCCCTCCTCTGTAAAATGGGAGAATAATGGTAGCCAGGCCATAAGATGTTGTGAAGATTAAATGAGTTGCTACATGGAAAAGTAATTGATACACAGAAAGAGTTTACTAACCATGAAATTTGTTAAAGTTATTATTTCTTGGAAACATTATAGGGAAACAATCAGGGAAATTGTTAAATATTAAGATTGATCTTGTGGCAATTAAAAGCATAAGATAGGAGCCTGGAGAGATGGCTCATCAGTTAAGAACACTGGCTGCTTTTCCAGAGGACCCAGGTTCAATTCCCAGCACTCATGTGGCAGCTCACAACTGTCTTTAACTTCAGTTCCAGGGATCTGGCACCCTCACACAGACATATATGTAGGCAAAACATCAATGCATGTAAAATAAAAACAAATAAATAAATACTATGTGATAGATTTGGATGACAAACTAGGATCAACTCAGAAAAAATCCAATTTTACTAAAATAGTAATAGATGATAACAGCATGGAATTGTAGGAAAAAAGAAGGACTACATTATGGGGCCCTCTTTGGGAAATGGTTGGAGATTTGCTACTGAAGGCTAATGTTACAAGTTGAGAAATGTTTTTGTTTTTTACAGGGTGTAGCTGGCACCCTCCCCACCTCTACAGCAGCCTTTCTGTGAGTCTCTGAAGGGCTGCCTCTGACTTTCCTTTAGCTTCCAGGCATGGAAACCGGAAGGCTGGTGTCCTTTAGCACACTTTTTTTTTTTTTTTTTTTTTTTTTTTTGCAGTCCTGGCTGGGGAGTTTTTACAACTGCTGACTCCCTAAACAATTAAGTCCCAGTTTTTGGAGTGGGGCCGAGGTATCGACATTGTTTGGGGTCTCCTGGGTGATGACTGTGTGTGGGCAGCATTCACAAAACATTGCTTTATGGATGCTATTTGATAAGGTAACACATTAAAGTTTCATTTCTTAGGGATAACACTCACCAAAAAGGTTGTTGGTAAAGAGATCTGACTATTCCAAAGCTCTTCCAGTTGCCACCCTCTTTGGCAAGAACACTTTGCAGTTGGATTTCCCCTAAGGGGTATTAATTGCTTGAACTGTATTAACAGAGTGGAGGCTGGGGAGATTGATGGCTCAGTAAGAAAACTGCTTGTTATGAAAGCACTGAGTTCAGATCCCCAGAACTCATGTAAAGCCAGATGCAATAGGGCATAGCCGCAATCCCAGCACACCTAGGAGGGAATAGTTGGAGATTCTGTAGAAACGCACATACCAGCTAGGTCAGCATACACAGAGGCAAAGAGACCTTACTTCAGACAAAGTGGAATTTGAAGACAAGAACCCGAAGTCATCTCCTGACCTCCACACTCATGCTGTGATTTGTATTGCATACCCTCAGGACTGGGCACACATATATTATACAAGCATGAACACCATCATTCATACAACTCTATCTGGGCTGGAAAAATGGATGGCTCAGTAGTTGTGAACACTCATTGCTATCACAGAGGACTCAAGTTCAGAAATTCCCAATACCCACAGGGAGGCTCACAGCCATCCATAACTCCAGTCCCAGGGGATCTGATACCTTCTTCTGGCCTCTGTGGGCACAAGGCACAAATGTGGCACCCATACATGCAGGCAAAACACTCATAAACATTTGTTAGGATTAAAGTCTCTTTATTCAAGAAGACACCAAGGCAAAACACAGGCCAGAGCTAGGTTATAGAACCCAGCAAGCACGGCCAGAACAAAAAGGGCCCGGGTCCCCACGTGCAGCCCCTTAAGAAGCTCCCTTACGTCACCCCGGCTTTCCTTCACCACGCCCTTATGGGCGAGTCCCGGGTCCACCTGGTACCTGTCCCAGGACTATTGGGCGGGGCTAGGGTGTCTCCCTACACACATTTAAAAAGTTAAAATAAAAAACATTTAAAACATGTATACATCTAAACATTTTCTGTTTGTTTGTTTTGTTTTCATGACAGGGTTTCACTCTGTAGCCTTGGCTGTCCTTGAACTCACTCTAGCCCAGACTCACAGAGATCCACCTGCCTCTGCCTCCTGAGTGCTGAGTTTAAACATTTTTTTAAAGAGTGTAGAATTTTCACATTGTCCTGGAAGAAGTCAGAGAAGAATCTGGAGAGCCCAACTGAACCCAATCTACGTGTCTGTTTGAACATCCTAGCCCAGCAAAGCCAGAGAGCCTGCTACCTTGCCAGCATTCATGGCACTGGAAATGCAAGACTGAGTCAACTTAGACCAATGCCAAGAAGTCACAGAGGCACCTCAGGTCACCTATGACTACAACGAAACCAAGTCTACCTAAGGTCAAACGTTCTGCCTGTGTTTCCGGGCCTTCTTGATTCCCAAGCTGCCAGATACCTGCTCTCAGCTTCCACCTAGAACTCCACAATGTCATGACAGGGAGGGGTTACTCTGGGTCAGAAAGGTCCTGGGAAACTGGAGTGAGCAGACCTCTTGAGAGTAGACTTCAGGCCTTTCCCAACCGGAGCAGCAGGCATTGGTAGTCATCTAGGTGTAGGCACAGCAACCATCTTCCTTCTTTAGTTGGTGCCTGTTTCAGGATTTAAATTCCTACACAAATTCCTATTAACAATGTCCTTGTGGGAGGGAAGCTGTTTAGGATCAGGCTAATAAGATAAGGCTAGAATCCTGTGTTCTTGTGTCCACGGTGCCTGCCTGCTGCTGTTCCTGTAAGAGATCCACAGACATGTGTTACAGACGTAGAAACTGTACAAATGTTTCAAGACTTTCTGGAAACATGTGAAAGTGAAAGCTACTCTTAGAAAGAGCCAGTAGAACAGGAGCAATTTGGTTGAGAGTTTGAGGAAGAACCTGCCTCGGTACAGAGATCTCTTGCACCTGCGCCCATCTCAGACTTTGGGTCTCCATGAAGAATTCAAGCCACTGCTTGGAAACCAAATACATGCTGACAAAATCTTACATATAAAAGCAGTTTTGGCACAGGAAACATGATGAGAACAAATGGAAAGTTCCACGAGGGCCCCTGTCAAGTCTAGGACTGTGTGCTATGCAGCCCATACATACCCGAAGTCACTGAAGTAAGAATGAGCCCAGGCTGGCCCCAGCCAGCCATGTGGGACTCTCAGACACTGCCCTTGACTTGGCTTCAGTCATGTGTTTTGTCAGGTTGCTGTCTGCTTAGCTTGTCTGACAACTCCCTCTGCTTTGATGTCATGAAAGTGGAGTGAGTGTTTGCCAATTTTAAGATCTTCTGGGCCCCAGAGGTAGGTTTTTATTAGAGGGTAAAACTTGAAGGAAGACCATGTTTCTGGGAAGCCGAGGCTGGAGCTTCCTTCTCTGAGTCTTGGTCCCTTCCTTTAAAGGGCTTTTCTTTAAAAGATTTTCCTCTCTTCTCCTAAGAGCACCTCACTGCTTCTCCATGAGAGCAGCCACACTATAATGGTCTCCTGTGTTTGCTCAACAAGACTATGAGCTCAGCACCAGGCCACACCGTAGGGCCTCAGTTCAGGAGCGCCGCGCGCGCACACACACACACACACACACACACACACACACACACACACACACACACACTCCACTCAAAAACACATCTGTCAGTCATGAGGGAACAGAAAGGTTGAGGCAGGGGAAGAATAGAAGAAAGGGTATGTGATAGGTAAGGTTTTAGCTGGGAGGGATGTTAGGGGAGGAAGGGAGAGAGAAGGGAACTGGGATTGTCATGTAAAACAATCTTGTTTCTAACTCAAATTAAAAAAAGATTAAATAAATAAATAAAATAAAAAAGCTTTCTCAGGTCTTCTGTGGAAACATGTGAAAAAAAACACAGCTGTCAATACAAGTAGGAAGGAAAGAAAAGAGGAAGGCAGGGCAGGAGAGGAGGGAGGGAAGGAAGAAAGATATTAACAGATTTACATAAAGTCTGCTAGGAATCCTAAGAGTTTCTCAAATTTAGAAGAGAAAAAACAATTTTCTATCTAGACTTTAGAAAAGGGAAATAATGAAGGAACTATGTATGGAATGGTGAAACAGGATTTTAATTTCCTTCAGAAAGTTCTAGAAACCAGAAAAGGAAAAGCTTAGAGAATATACCAAGTTGTCTCTTCCTGGTAGAGGTAATGACAAAGGGGACTACAGAGATTTTCTCTATTGGTGCCTGAGGCTGGTTAGGCTTTTGCTGTTTACAAAGTTTTTAGTAGTGCTAGGAAGCAAACCCTGGGTTTGGCCACACTAGAGGGGCATTTTACCACTGAGCCCATCAGCATAGGCTTCACCTGGGAGAACTGGCTAGACATGATGGCACAGTTGAGGGACCTAGAATTTTCTCCCTCTCTAGAGCAATGCAGGAGTGGGTGGGGGGGTCCTGGTTGTGCCTGGAACTCACACAAGCTTAAGAAGGAAAGGGACACCGATGGACTTGGAGTCTCAAGGGCTCTGTGTCATGACAAATTCCTCTGACTACAGCCACCCCTCTCACCTTTGTAGGGATGAACGGATACCGGGAGCTGTTTCTCATTTGGGTTATTTTTACAATAATCTAACTTCAAGTCAGGAGGTCACAGTGTTGGGCACAGTGTCATGTGCTGTAGTCCCAGCACTACTAAGGCTAAGGCAGGAAATGTTTGAGTCAGAAGTTGGGGACCATCCTGAGCAATATAGCAAGGCCTTGTCTCCAAAAATAAGACAAAAGGATGGAGAGATGGCTCAGCAGTTAAGAGCACTTGCTGTTCACGCAGAAGGCCTGGTTAAGTTTCCAGCATCTATATGGCAGCTCACAGCTGTCTGTAACTCCGTTTCTAGGATATCCTTTTCCGGCCCTGTGGGCACCAGGTACAGACATGCTGCATAGACATACATGCAGGTGAAACACTCATACACATAAAACAAAAATAGATAAATCCTTTAAAATAAAGTAAATCATGGAGTCACAGATTTCCAGGACTGTTCCCTTCTGTTAAGCATCCTTATTTTTGTATAGCAGTAGCAGCTGGCACTTTACTGAACTTCTTTCTGCCCACAGGGCCAGAGGTAAATAAAGTTGTACCCTCAAGTACAAAGTTTAGTGCCCCAAAGCCTCAGTAAACACTTTTTTTTTGAGACAGGTTCTTCTGTGTAACCCTAGAACTCCCTCTTGTAGATCAGGCTAGCCTTGCACTCAGAGATCTGCCTGCCTCCCAAGTCCTGGGGTTAAAGGCATGTCACCATCACCCAGCTAGAAATCAGTTTTAAGACGACTTTAAAGACTCCAGATTGGTTCTGGAAAAGTCCACCCTGTACATAATACCATAATTTTAGATGAAGACAGAGTCCAGCCCCACACATATTCCCCCCTGAGAAAACCTCATCTCATGGTCTCAGTTCTGCCCAAACTCATTCTCATTCCTCCCAGGTCTCAGCAGGGTCAACTTTCTCTCACCGTTTAGGTTTCTGTTCTAACAATGTTTTCCCAGAAAGACACTTTCCTTTCTGACTTTGCCATGGAATCTAAATTTAAGTCTTCTTCCTTCCCACATGTCCTCATCGTAACCATGTAGAATGAAAGCAAAACTCACATGACTTTGCCACTACTTCCCTCCCAAATCATGTGTGTGACTCTGAGCCTGTGAACTGCCCTGGTGTCCAATCAGTTCAGAGTCTCTCTAACTTTCCTCCTTGACTTCATGTAAAGGATGTTATATGGTAGCTTTCCTCAAGTCCCAAACTGTGTGTGAGTGCATATGTGCGTGTGTGCATATGTGTGTGTGTGTGTGTGTGTTGTTGTTGTTAGCATGTTTGCATATTATAAGTTTCACTCATGTTAAGTATATAATTGATTGAGTTTTACACAGTTGTACATATAACACCACAACCTTTTTTAAAAACCTCTCCATCGCAGGCCCTGCACCTCACCTGGGCAGCACAATAAAGCCAATCCTGTTGGTGGGTGTATGGGTGAGGCAGCCCTGGAGTTTCAAGCATGGGAGAGCTGTCCTTCGTTTGTCATGTGGCAGCCTGGGTGGGAAAGAGATGCCCTCATCCCACACCCCCACCCATCAACACCTGAGGCAGGTGGGAGAGTTGACCCTGCCCCCGGTCAGCTGCAGCACACAGGAGAATGGCCCCTATTCCTGGGCAATACAGTAGAGCTGGCCCTGAAGATGTAGGTGTGGGAGAACCAATACTGAGGACATGAAAGTGGGAGAACTTGCTCATCACTGAAAGGGGTGAACTCACCAAGACAATGCAGGAGAGCTCACCCTGGTGGTGAGGACAAGGGAGAGCTGGCGAGCTGACCAACCCTGCAACTACCCAAGCCCAGAACCAGGGTTATGGGTTGGCCCACCCTCAACATGCAGACCCAAAGCTGCAGGTTCTCTATAACACAGGACAACAGGATCCAGTATCAATCAATAGTGTAGCAGAAACCAGAGGCCTCGAACCAGACCAATGACTCTGCAATGAACACTTGCAAGTAAAGATATATGGATAAAAGGGTTTCCTGTGTGACTTACTGTGTCACACTACAGCTTCCATGACAAGACTAATTTTTTTCTTTCTCTCTTTTCTTTTTTTTTCTTAAATTTTATTTTATTTTATTTGGGGAGGGGAGGTTGCAAGGGCAGAGGGTGGATACCAAGGGATGGGAAAATGAATGGGATGGAGATGCATAGTGTCAAAGACACAAAGAATAAATAAAAGCAAAAATAAATCCTCTCCATCTAAGATTGATTGAGCCAGAGCCCAGGAAGCCTGCTTGATGGTGTCTTCTAGACTTGACAGGAAAGCTGCCTTTATGAAATCGAAACAACATGGCTGTCTAAACATAATGAATGACACCGGTTGACTGATATGCCAGTGATGAGGTTGGGGGTGGGAACTTGGGATCTACACCTGGATGAAGAGCTATCAGAGGTGCTGAGACAGGAGAGTCTGTTTTTCCCCAGGGATGACCTCCCGATGGGTTATCCAATCCCAATGGTCAGCCTAATCACAAGTACACAGGAGCAGCACTAATTAGACTCAAGGCCATACATGTGACAACAATAATTGTAGGAGATTGGTCACGCATTTGAGGAGGTTCAGAGGCTTGGAAGGAGTTGCCTGGGGTGGGAGGGAAGGGTGGGAGTGATATAAACACAGTCCTTATGAATGAAACTCGCAAGCAAATTTGTAAATAAACACTTTTATATCCCCAATAAGATCTTTTACACTCATCTATAGTTAATTTTTATTCCTCTTTTCAACTCCAGTCAATAACTAATTTACTTTCTGTCTTTATACAATGACTTGTTTAGGACATATTTTATCAGTGGAATCATTAAGCATGTAACCCCCTGCTATGTTCTCCTTTCCTTTAAAATCTTGCTCTCCCTTGAGTTTGGAGATTCACTCCCTCCATCTGCTGCGTTGGAGAGTGAGGCTGCAGACCCAAGTTAGCTTCGACAAATAAAGAGACCCTTGTGTGTTTGCATTGGACTCTGGCTCCTTGAGGACTCATGGGGTTGGGGGGCTGTTCTGTGACACCGATACAACACCACCCACCACTAACCTATCACCGTCTAAATACAAAATTATTTTGCTGAATAGCACTGGATGGAATTTCTTTCTAGGAGGTGAACTTCTCTGCCTCCTCAGCAATGGATATCTGGGGAAATTCCAATTTCTTGAGTTCCATTATTTCAGTAGTCTGATAGCCAAAGGGAAGAGCATAAGAAACCCTTTACAACATTGTCACTCCTGCCAGGATGGTTAACATACTCACCAGCCATCTTTTTTTGGCCTAGTTGTTTAGTGCTAACTATTCATTTTAGTGCTTAGACATGAGCAAAAACACTAGAAAAGATTGGACACATGTCAACAGCCCTGAGGCCTCTCTCTCATGTCCCTTCAGTCAGTTCCTGAGATATACTAGATACTGTACAGGCTCCTTCCAGTGAGCTGCCTATCAGTGACCTTAGGCAAGGCTTATCTTGTGTTGAACAGCAAGAACACAGGAACAGTTGCTTAAGAGTTGGTAGGTAGCTATTCTACCACAGACATAGCCCCCCCTTCATCTTTTTTCCCTCTCTCTTCACATCTCTCCTTCTCAGCCTTCCTTTCCTGCTTCTGCCCTAAAGTTATAAATGAGAGGAACTGTGTCAGTTTGGGCTAGAGTGGCACTCCAATGCAAGCACAAAAGACTTACTTGGCATATTTCACACAGGTGTCTGAGGCACCAGGATTCAGTGTCGATATTTCTGGGCAGCTGCAAGACATGTTGGCAAATCAGCAGCCCAATGTGTTTCATTTGATTTATGTCATTAAAGTCCCAGTGAGGAACTGCTAATTTGTTTCCATTTTTATATTATCTACATTAAAAACATTTATAGATTTCACATTCTGGTCTGATTTCTTTGGCAGGGAAATGCTCAGGTCTGAAGATGACGTTCCATGGTGTGGACAGGTAAGCACCTCACTGATGGCCATGTTTATCATGGGATTTTCTCTTGCTCCAAAGATTCAGGTCAGTTTTCCCTCTTCCACACTCATTAACACGATGGACATACCCCTAGGGCGCTTGACTGCTGTCCTTTTAAAAGGTGCTGTCCAGGGAGGTTCATTCCTGGAATGTGCAAAGGCCTGACAAGCAGATGAGCTGCTCAGAGATTTAAAGCTGTCTGCCTAGAATGTTATGTTGTTGCTCTGCCTTCATTTCTCTTTCTACCCACTGTAGAGTGCAGTCCCTGAGATCTGGAGATAGTGAGCAGTGGCTTGACCTGGTCTTCTGACTGGACACAGAATGGAGAAGTTTGGTGGGTTCCTTCCATGCTCAAAAACAGCCTTATTGTGTTTAGCTTAAAGTGTGTGTGTGTGTGTGTGTGTGTGTGTGTGTGTGTGTGTGTGTGTGTGTGTGTGTGTACTGCTTAGTTTGGTGGCTGGCAAAGATGAGCAAACAAATATTATTGTTTCTGTGTTGTCATCATTAACCCTGACTTCCAAACCCTTCCCTGGTCAGCTCCCAGCAAGATAGGTTCCCTGTGTTCTGACCTTCCTTTAACCCTGTCACATCAATGGTTACTTCCCTAGTACTCTGCACCCTAATATCTTTCAAATGCCTGGCGTGAACTGTTTTCAATACTGAGCTCACTTCTGTTTCTTTGGTTTGGTTTTTTGAGACAGAGTTTCTCTGTGTAGCTTTGGAGCCTTTCCTAGAACTCGCTCTTTAGACCAGACTGGCCTTAAACTCACAGAGATCCACCTGTCTCTGCCTCTTGAGTGCTGATATTAAAGGTGTGTGTCACCACAGCCTGGATCTGAGCTCACTTCTTAATAAACAACACTATAGGGCAGGCATGGTAGCCCATGCCTTTAATCCCAGCACTTGGGAGGCAGTTGGATCTCTGTGAGTTCGAGGCCAGCCTTATGTACAAAGCAAGTTCCAGGACAGTCAGGGATGTTATACAGAGAAACCTTGTCTCAAAAAAATAAAACCCAAACAAACAAACAAAAAAAACCTGTGCCTTTGGTCCTGACTTATTTGGTCCTGATGTTTGGTGGCTTCTGTCCCTGGTGTACTGACTTCTGCTGCTCCAGGGCATCTGCCTCAAGTTCTTGTGGGGCAGTGCTCCAGTCATGGGTTTCTACTAGAGAACGAAAGTCATCAGGCTCCCAGGATTGTCTCTGGGAAGATAGGAACTAAATGAGGGCAGGAACCATGACTGCAGCCATCTGCTCACTGCTGTATCCCCAGTACTTGTTCCTGTCTCTGGCACACTACAGGTATGTGAGAGCCAAAGTTACATTTTAAGTTATAACTATTATGCCTTAGAGATCTAAGATGAAACAAAAGTGCCTCTGATTTGCAAGCCCTTTGCCCAAGGACAGATAGTTCCTGAAATGCTGGAGCTTATTGTTCATGGCAGATAACAAGTCACATGTTTTTCATTTCACTAAATAAGTTTGTTTGACCCATCTGCACTAGATGTGCTTGATCACATGTGGACGGAGGTTCACAGGCTGGAGGTACATCAGGATGTATGCTTGCCCCTGATTGGATCTGATAGGAAATATAATGGATTACAGGTTTTCCTTTTTAAGCTGCTACAAACTGTAATTCTGGACCATTTCCCAGGAACATGGGTATGGACCTGGCCAGAGTTCATTCACCTGGCCAGTATTTAATTAAAGCTTGCTTCAAATTTTACTTTAAACTATGGTAGTGGGCTTATTCTTGATCAGTAGGATTAACATTTTTCTGGAGGCCCCAGCGAGATTCAGACTATCCACCCAAATTTTAAAGCTGGACCTTCACTTCAGAACTCCAGGGCTGAGGGGCTGCTTCAGGCTTTTAGACTATCAAGGTGAACTTCCATGCTGAGAAACACAGCAAGCAACTACATAGGCCTTCTGATGAGTCATAGTTTGTTTCTGTTCTGTGGGATCCCTATCTGGGACATGGAAGGAGTTTGATGGAACCTAATAATCCCCTGCCCAGGGTTATAGTGAGACATTACCTGCCCATGTGGTTCTGGTTCTGGTTGCGAGTTTTGCTGGAAAGTTTTGTATATTTCTTGAGAAAATTCTGCATGTTTGTTTCATTGGAAAGTTTCATCTCTCTGTGTTTTCTGATGTGTCAATGAAAATTTTGTTTGTTTCTCATTGTATCTCCCTGTTTTGTGGAAAGTTTTGTCTATTTTTTCTGGTGTGTTTGTAAGTTTTGTTGCAAGCATGGAGCTGAGAGACAAATGGGTCAGATGGTTTTTGCTGTTTCTGTGTGCCAGCTGCCAGTAACTACAAGGCCACATTTATGGCCGGGGCTCAGAATTTACCTCTGAGCTCTTTGGTCACTGGATTTAGGTTAGTAGGAGCTCAGATGTCTTTTGGGTATGGATAATATTAAAGTTGTTTTATTCTGTTCTTCTTTATTGGAAAGCTGACTCTAGAGTTGGATTGTGGTTCTTCCTTCGCTAAACGCAGGGGTGCTTATTTAAAAGTTTCCTATCACCTGACACAGTGATGGGGTAAAGAAAGTAAAGCAGAACAGCCAAAAAATTAGATTTGGTATATGTGAACATTCTGTACCTTGATATTTATAAGTTTATTTTGTTGGAGATGGTTAAAAATCTGAAAAACAAAGTTAAAACTGGCAGCCATCTTTGCTAGGATTGAAGAAAGCAGATGTCATGTGACTTTACCATATTTGGGCCCACACAGATGGCAGCCATCTTTGCTAGGATTAGAGAGGGCAGATTTTATGTGACTTCACCATCTTTTGGCAGCCGTGTGCCTGGCAGCCATTTTTGCTAGGGTTGGTGAGGGGTGGATGTCATGTGACTTCATCATGTTTAGGCAACCACACAGATGGCACGCATCTTTGATAGGGTTACAGAAGAAGGATGTTATATGATTTCATCTCCATCTTGAATAAAGGTGACTGTAGGGAGCCGTCCCTGCATTCTCCATTACAAGATGGCACCTGCATCCGGCAGGCACTAAATGTAAACAAGATTATTGTGCAGGCGCTGGGTAATTTTCCATTCCTTGATCTCTGCCTATTCCGTGGCGTCATATGGCCCAATGAGCTGCAGCCAATCATGGGGTGACACGTCCGAGGCGGCGGTTGCCAGCCTTTATTAGGGGACGGGATTCTTGGCTCGGGGTCTCCGCTCTGGTAAGCTTATACTCTCCTCTCAAGACGCATTAAAGCTTTACTACAGAAGGATCCGAATGTCCTGTGTGGTTCTTGCCGGCGAGACTATCGCACGGGACAGGTGACCATGTGGGAGTGGGTCTACCAAGGAGGTAACAACTGGGTTCCAAGATATTTTGCATTGGGATGGATTTTTTGTATGACAATTCCTGTCCTGTCCTGAAAATAAGGTTTATGAAAACTGGGAATTAAAAACAATGCTTGTTTAATAAGGTATTAAAGCTGCACATCTACGCTTTTACATGCAAGAATGTACCTTGCTCTGGAAGTTAAATTTTATAATTTAAGAGTTACCCAGCTGATAATGGTTTTAAAGACATGAAGGGATCATGGGGAACAGCTGAGGTTTGCAAATATATGGCAAGGCTAGCGTTCCTAAAAAGGGCCCAGTTGCAATGGTGAACCTCAGCAGTTTTGGAAAAGTTGGTGCCATATGATAGTCACCAGAAACACCAGCCACAATGAAATGAAGCAGGCTGAGGTCTAGAAGGCAGTCTACATAGATGGTGCTGAGGGTAGGGCCAGAGAAGTAATGCAAGCCTCTCAAGAAAACCAAAAGGATCAAAGAATCCCAGATATTGAGCTTTGGATTGTTTGCTCTGTTGGAGTTTGGTTTTGCCTTATGCAGATTGAGGTTATGCCCTGTTTTCTCCCTCTTAAAGTAAAAAAAAAAAAAAGAAAGAAAAAAAGGGTACTTTATTTTTAATATTGCAGGGACACACAGTTGAAAGATCTTAAACTTTTTTAAGAGAAAATTTTAGAGTTTTACATAAAATTTAAATTAAAATATTGATTTTTTTAAAAAAGAACAGTTTTTAAAATATTTAAATTTCCAAGCCCAGGGGACATTTTAAGTTTATAAAATGTTTATATTATTAATATTTGTACTTGAAATGAATAAAAGGCTAAAATTAAGGCCACAGTTATGAGTACCAAATACTAAACACCAGAAACTGGGATATTCCTATCTTGTGATGCAGCAAGACAATAACCTAAACAGTCTGGCAAAAGGCTTGGAGCAGCTTCTCAGCCTATGAGTCTTGACCCCATGGGGTTCGAAAGACCTTTTTACAGGGGTAGCCTAGAACCACCTGCATGTTGGATTATTATTATTATTATTGTTGTTGTTGTTGTTGTTTGAGACAGGGTTTCTCTATAACAAATAGTCTTGGCTGTCCTGGAACTCACTTTGTAGACCAGGCTGGCCTGGAACTCATGGAACTCACAGAGATCTACCTGCCTCTGCCTCCCAAGTGCTGGGATTAAAGGCATGTGCCACCACCACCCAGTACAGGTCAGATGTTTGCATTGGGTTCATAACAATGGCAAAATTACAGTTGTGAAATAGCAACAGGAATGATTTTATAGTTGGGAGGTCACCACAAAGTGAGGACTGTATTGAGGGGAGGAAGCATTGGGACAGTTGAACCAGGGGCTTAGTGAATGTCATCTCTTTACCTAAGGTCTATGCATGCTTAATGATGTATGTCTAGCTCCTTATCTTTGCTGCTTTGTTAAGCTTAATCTATTTTGATAAACTGAGTCATAGAAGACACTGGTATATTCTGTAATGGTGTATTATAAAAAGATCAGAGTGTTTCTTAGTATCTGTGGACTATGTCTATGAGTTAAAAGTTTTATTTTGATACTAAAAGGAATTTCAGTTGAGACATTGTGTTTCAAGGCCTCATACTCAACAGAGATAAAGCTATAAAGTCATTTTCCCAAGGTCAGGCATTTTAGATAAAGATCCCATTTCCTTGGGAGCCTGAAGAAAATTTCAACTTGCTAAAAAGGGAGTAATTTTCCTGATCTCTGGCAAAAGGAACTGTGGACTTCCTTTAACACAAGGCTGTGCTGCCTATTAACTTGTCAAGGACAATGCTAGGCCCTGACAATTCCTGCTAGGAAGCCCTACCCCAGCAAGTCCTAGTATTATGAAAGCTATTAAGTTATTGTAAAGGGACTGCTGAATTAAACCAGCCTATATACTTTAGTGATGTCTTGGCTCCAGAATAGAAGTCTGGAAATGTGTTGGGTTGGGGAAAAGGAAATGAAAGGCTATGGATTTATTCAAGGTAAATAAAGGTCAGGTTTGATCAGGGGAGACCTCCTGGCTATAGATATAAAGAAATTAACCAAGAAAAACTACAAGATATGTGATGTATGTACTGATCCCTCTGCCTGGGAACAGTTCTGAGACTGGACAGCAAATGTTACAAATAGTTTTCATAGGACGTGACCATTGTCTTAATTTTCTCAGGGTTCCCTAGAAATGCCATCACCCCCAACAGGAAGCAGTCTAAAGAACATTCCCAAGAGGTGGGATGGAGAGTTTGGACATTTGAGGGTTATGGGTGTTTGTCATCATTTATTGATCATGGTAAAGGGGGAAAAAAAAACTAAGCAAGCCAGGTTATATTCAAGGATCTTTTTCTGAAAGGGAATAGGGGAATATAAACATTATAGGATAAGAAGGTAGATTATTGAATCTACTTTTAAACTAAAAAGAGAACTACTAGTCTCAAATATTTCATATTGGTATGGATTTTTATATATTGATACAAATTTAAGGTTATTTTTGTTATACTGTATATGTTTCTACTCTTGTTGAAGGTACTGTACCTATGCAGCTCATTTAAAAACATAATATATAATTAAGAAATACAGGTTAGTAGTTAGTCGTCTATAATAATCAAACTTGTAGTCATGTTAGGTATGTTTTCAAGGTTAAGCTAGGTTTGTTTAGCTCCGATATACTTAATAGATAATGGTCCTCAAACTTGTCAGAGATCTGATGAATAGGGCATTTAAATGTTTAATGGAAAAAGCTTACCATGACAGACACCCAGCTCCCAGCAGTGACCCTGTGGCATCCAAAGATGATGGGGCCCCATGATGTCTCTACCTGGATTATGATAATGCTAACCACTGGGTAAGACTGTCCTGATGCCACACCTGCAACCAGAACCCAGCCCAAACTGTGGACAAGCAGGACACTGGAGAATTGCTTGCCCCACTTTGCCGAAAGTAAGGTCAGTCTCCCCCATATTACTCCTCCACAGGAAAATATCTCACCTTATGGGCCTGGCAGCTGAAGACTGATGCTGTTCTGGTACCTCTGCACCCAATGGCATGGAGATCATAGGCACCTGGGATGACCATCTAGGTAAATGAACTAGTCTCTGCCATTTTAATTAATATATAGGCCATTTGGATTATACTTCATGTGGTAATTTATCCTTCTCAGATCTCTTTGGTATTGACAGCTAGGCTAACAGATAGCTTTGTCAACTTAGTGGCAGCAGATGATCAGGCTGCAGCCACCTTGTTAGCTCATTTCATAAGTAAAAATCAAGCCTTGATTTTTCTAGAGCTACTAGGTATCCTGTTGAGAAAAAGGTAACAGGATTCATACTAAAAGACAAACAGGTTTCAGATGTAACTTTCTACTTAAAAAGCATGATTTAAAAATGATTGTTCTCAGTAATAACTGCTTGTTTCTCTGGTAAATGATTAGATGGAAGGAAAATAAAACCTATGCAAGTTTTGAGGGTCTAAGAAAATGTGCCAAGGTATATAAAGTTCTGAGGATATGAAAGTAGGTCTATGTAAATTCTGAGGGTCTAAGATATATAAAGATCTGAGGATGTGAAAGTTTAAGTAAGTTCTGAAGGTCTCAGAAAATGATTTCAGATGTAAATGCAAGTTGTAAAAATATAAGTAAGTAATTTCGAGTATGTGAAAATGGGAAATGTTTCAGATTTCTTTACCCTTCTGTGCTATTGTCACACTAGGATTTCAAAAGTTCAGAGTTTCAACATTGATCAGTGGAGTTCTGATAAACTGGTCGAGCACTGACTGTTCCATCACAAGCTCAAGATCTTAGATCTCTTTTGGTTGTCTTCTACGTAGAGACTTAAAGGTGTTTCTGATGGGGCTAAAGACATCTCTGTCCAATCTATATCTAGTTCTTTAGACAGAAGAAAATAAGTTCATGCTTTTTACCACAAATCTATAGCTTTTGTAGGACTCAAAGGTGTGAGTCTACTCCAGCTGTTTTATAGATACCAATTACCTGCTTTTTGTACAATGTGGATTTCAGTAGAGATTGGAAATGCTGATCACATCTAAAACTTTCATGTCGGGCTGGAGAGACGGCTCAGTGGTTAAGTGCACTTACTGCAGACAACTTGGTTTTGGTTCCCAGCACCCACATTGGGCAGCACACAACTACCTATAACTCTAGTTCCACAGTATCTGACACCCTCTGCCTTTAGAAAAAGGAAAAAAAGGTTTTATGCCTTTTTGTAAACTAAAGAAAATCATGTCAGCTTCAGAGAACCAAGGGAGTCATAAGACTTGGATCCACTTTTCACAGGTCAAGGATGCCAGATAAGCACAATCTAAGTTCCCCCACCCATCTATTCCTGAAGATGGGCTCCTCCCCTTCCCCAATTACTAGGACTATGGACCTAAAAGTCCCAAATGTAATATTTTCCTTTAAGTTCCTAAATTTTAACTTCTGTCCTTAGTCTCTATCTGTCTCAGCATATTTCCACTTGACTGACAGATAGCATCCAAACATCAGCAGCTGACTACACTGTTCCAAATGACTGTGAGCTCTGGACTTGCAGAAAGCTGCTGTGGACCAGTCCAGCTGATGTGAATGCCCCATCTCTTCAGCTGGGTCAGCTAACCAGATGCGTCTGATGAATGCTTTGTCCTTGCCTTTGACTAGCATTTTATCCTTCCTGGGCCCTGACAACAACACCCTACTTTCAGCAGGAAGTAATCACAGAAGAGAGTATGTCACCCTTTGGACTCCAACAAGCTGGAATGTTAGATAAAAAGGAAACTCCCTGTCATAGGGGACCTGAGATGAAGTAAATAACTGGTCCCCATTTTCATTTCCAGGTTTCTTCTAGATAGGAACTCTGTCAGTCATCACAGGGCCTTTGGCCCCTCTGCTTCTACTAATTGCTGTTGACTCTTGCATCACTGATGCCTTAGCTAGATGATAGTTCCTATCTGGGTATCATTAAGCTGATGCTTATTAGATCCCAATATAAACAGGTACCCATCACAGAGTTAAGGACTTGACTCAGGGAACAACTCAAGGGGTTAATGTGAGAGCCAAAGTTACATTTTAAGTTTTAATTACTATGCCTTAGAGATCCAAAAAATAAAAATCCCTCTGATCTGCAAGCACAGTTCCTGAAATACTGGAGGCTATTGTTTATGGACCATAACAAGCCACATGTTTTTCACTCCCCTAAACAAGTTTGTTTGACCCATCTGCAACCAGATGTGCTTGATCACATGATTCACAGGCTGGAGGTACATCAGGATATATGCTTGCCCCTGATTGGATCTGATGGGAAATTCAATGAATTATGGGTTTTCCTTCTTAAGCCACTATAAACTATGATTCTGGACCATTTCCCAGGAACATGGGTATGGACCTGGTCAGAGCCCATCTACCTGGCCAATATAATTAAAGCTTGCTTTATATCTGGCTTTAATCTGTGGTAATGGACTTATTCTCAATCGGTGGGATTAACAGGTGCCCTATAAGTATTCATGATATAGATAAATGGATGAATGGACAAACACATGAGAGAATGAAAGAATATGGATGAGGGCCCAGAGTGGTAAAAGCTGTTTAAATTTGTTAAACTTAGTGTATCCTTCCTGGTGGGAATAAGGACTGTATAGTGACACACATGCCTCTCCCATTCACTGACTATTGAAACAATGGGCAGCAAAAAAATTAAAGTTCCCCAGGAATCTCATACAAGAGGGAAAGAAAGGCCAAGGCGGTCATCCAGAGGGGTAACCTGCCTCCCAGGAAGAGATCTTACAGTTTTGGCAGCTCAGCAGGCCATTTGTCAGAACAGAAGCAGAGGTAATTACGACCCAATAGTGGGTAGGACCACATTTTGACCAGGGACACTTACTTATGCATATCTCTTGTCCCCTATGAAAACATGAAACTTATGACAGTACCCCGAGGAAAGTCTTGGGGGGTCACTAGACTACTGCATTCCACTTCTTCATGTGGCCACATTGAACCAACACTGTTACTTGTGTCTTTAGTTGGCATATTGGGAATAGTGGCTGAGTCTAGCTGTAGGGGCTGCTGGAGTTTAGGCTTGACCCTAAAAACTCTGGTAGCACTAGGTGTGTTGGTTTTGTGAGTAGCAATATAGCCATGAAATGGAAGAGAGGTCATGCGGCCTTCCGGGAGAGGAAGTGGGGGAGATTTCCTTCCTTACCACCACAGTCAGCCTCTGTTTGACATATACAGCTTGTGATGGGCTGCTGAGGGTTGGGAAAAAGAAAAGTGACAGGAGCATTCTTGATGCAGGGCCTGCTAACTCCCCAGGTGCCAGGCCTGCCTCTGACTGGGAACTGACTTTAGGCAAGGCCCACCAGCAAGCAAGCCAGGAGCTGGGGCCTAGCTCTGAGCCTACCAAAAGGCCACTGCCCCACAAAGGCTGCCAACTCTTGGTAGTAAAAACAATAGCTCTGTCTTAGGGTTTCTATTGCTGTAAAGAGAGACCATGAGCACGGCAACTCTTGCAAAGGAAAACATTTCATTGAGGTGTCTGCTTACAGTTTCAGAGGTTTAGTCCATTATTGTCATGGTGTACAGGAGACATGGTGCTGGTGGAGCTACTACATGTTTCTATGCAGGCAACAGGAAATAGACTGTGACACCAGGCAGTGTCTTGAGCATATATAAGACCTTAAAGCCCACTGCCACAGTGTCATACTTCCTCCAACAAGACCACACCTACTTCAACAAGGCCACAACTCCTAATAGTGCCACTCCCTTTGAGGGTCATGTTTCCTCAAACCACCACACATACCAGCCACGTTATGGGATCTTCCTCTGCTATCTCCCCATTGAGTTTCTCCTGTTTTCTATGCAATACAGGGATACCAGGGCCCTCAGATCTCCAAACAGACGAAGTAGCTGTCCTTCTCTCTGGGGCAGCCATAACTCTGCTAACCCACAGTCTATTTGTTCCTTGGAGATGAATGACAAGCCCCTTTGGGGACAGTGGGGCTAAGGTTCCAAATGTTGGACAGCTAATTACTACTTCTTCTCTGGTCTATGTGACTCTTCCAGTAAAACTTAATTCTAGTCAGACTTGTAATTGATCAGGCAATCTGCCCAAGTCCCCAGCCAATAGGTGGTAGAGCTCTAATTAAGGATACAGGAAGTGAAACTCCACTTCCTTATTTTCTGATAAAGACGTGGGGCTTAGGATGGGAGACGTACATGCAAGGGTTTCTTTTGGGATCTTTGAGCAAACCCTCTCTAGGGAAGGGAAACTGATGTCTGGGTAGAACTGATGCAGTTGTGTGGGCCAACCCCTCATCCCTCATCCCCCACCCCTGCCTAGTTCCCACATAGTGGGGAACATGTTGATTCTTATCAGGATCTGACATTTGGTACTTAAGATACTAGAGCACCTGCCTGTGGCCTTGGAATTATACCACTCTCCGGTCAGAAAAAGCAAAACGCCCATCCCACGTTGTGGTGGCTGATCTTGACAGTTAACTTTGATGAAATTTAAAATCACCATGGCAACACACCTCTGGTTATATCTATCAGAGTGTTTCCAGTGATAGTATCACAAGGCGGAGGGGTGTGTGTGTCTTGGACTGAGTTAAAAAGACAAAGCTCACTGAAGCAGCTGCATTCTTCTCCCATTGCTTCCCCACCAAAGAAGCAAAGTGACCAGCTGTCTCACATACCTGATACCTTGATTTCCCCACCATGATTGACTGTCTCCTCAAACTAGGCACCATAATAAATCCCTCCCTAATTTGCTTTTATCAGGGGTGTTGCCACAGCAATGAGAAAAATATGAATACACGGCATCAACTCAAAGGAGACCAGCCTCTGCCCCAGCTCTGTGGAGTTCATGGTCGGGCACTGGTAATAAATCCTTCCTCATCCTCTGTCTCAATGCCCATATTCTTGCTCTAAAAAGCCTTCTTGGACCTTAACTAAAGGGTTTCTGCACCAGAAAAAGACCCAGCTACTGAGCTGTAGACTCCAGGAACAAGCCTTCACCACCCATCAGTCTCCTGGCCCCGGAACTAGCTACATGCATTATACTGCTTGAGACACTTTGCCTCCAGGAAAATGCCAGGGCAGCCAAGACTACAACCACCTGTCTGAGATCCTGAGCCTGTATGAAGTCAGTCTCACCATGACTGACTTTGTGATCTAGAACTGGGCTATGTGTACCACGTAGAGTACACTCTGGTTCCTATAGGTGTTGTGTGGGGGCAGGGTAAGAGCACACAGTGTATTTTACTGTATTGTTTTGAGACAGGGCTTCTAGCCTAGCCTGGCCTCAAACTCACTATGTATCCAAGGATGACTTTGAACTTCTGTTCCTTCAGTCTCTGCCTCCCTAGAGCTGGGATACCAGGTGGGCAACAACACAGCCAGTTTTATGCAGTACTGGGGATTGAATCTAGGGCCTTCTGTTTGCCAGACAGATAATCTGCCAGCTGAGCTGCATCCCTAGGCTTCTGTTGCTGTATTCTTTTGTTGTTGTTGTTATTGTTGTTTGACACAGGATTTCTTTGTGTAGCCCTAACTGCTCTGGAACTTGCTTTGTAGACCAGGCTGACCTCAAACTCAGAGAGCCCCTTGCTTCTGGGATTAAAGAAAGGCATGTGCCACAACCACCTGGGGTTTTTTTGTTTGTTTGTTTTGGTTTTGTTAAATGAGATGCATTTTAAACTTAGGTTTTTCCATCTTTTCGAACCCTGAGACCCCAATTCTTGTTCTTACCCAGTCAAACCCGAGTCTTTTGCTTCATTTGTTCTTCAGCCTTCCTTAAGAGAAAACTTTTGGTTAAATTGTCTCTGAGTATTCTCACATAAACATTGGTTTGATTTTAGATTGATACAAGTCCAATGTATGCATTATGAAGATGGAATGGGCAAGCCTTGCTGATGGACTGAACACACAGAGAGAGAGAAAGGGAGGTGCCAGGAAAGATGTTATGGGTACCAGCTTCTTTTTGTTGCCATGACAAAACTATGTGACCAAAAGCAACCTATGAGGGGAACGTTGATTTTGGATAAAGTTCCAGAGGGACAGTTCATGATGACAGGGAGACATGGCAGCAGGCTGCTGGAGAGCAAGCTGAGAGGTTGCATCCTCAGCTGCAAATAAGAAGCAGAGGGAGCCAACTGGAAGTGGGGCGACTCCCCTCCTCCCCCAACACCCCATCTCTTACAGGTTCTACAGTCTCCCCAAACAGTGCCACCAAACGAGGGCCAAGTGTTCAAACTCCTGAGCCTGTGGGGGACATTTCTCATTCAAACCCTTACACAGAGGGTTTGTGCCAAGCTTGTGAGTATAGAGAAGGTGAATGGAAGGAAGGTTCCACCAGGCTAGCTCACAATTCCAGCTCCTTTTAAGATATTGTAAGAGGAAACATAAGAAGAGCTCCCCACCCTAATAGAGGTGAGAGACCAGGAAGCAAGGGTATGTTGAGGGTCACCTGGGACTTCCTGTGTGCACACCATCATTGGCCGCTATGAATCAACAATGACCAGAAACTGCCATTGAGAAACCCCAGAAAATAATTCATGCAAATATTTGGTCAGCAGAAGAGAAAAAAAGAAAATAGCTTATGGGGAAACTGACCCCAGTGTAGCCACTTCAGGAGACAGAAGAAGCCGTAGAGCCAAGTGCCTATGTTGAGGCTGCTCCTGCCCAGTTTCCTGTGGGCTCACAACCAGATCTTGTAGGTTTCCCCCTATTGTCAGTAAGCATCTGTTTCGACCATAGGAATAATGCTATTGATAAAAGTGCCAGACACAGAAGTGGAGGTAAGAGGGACATTTATCGGCAATGGGAACTTCTAGAACCTTTCAAGTTAGACCACAGAGCACCTCCTCCTGAACACAGGCAGTTTTTAAAACTGCCATAATAACTGATGTGACTTTTTCTGTCATGTACTCAGATGTAAGAAATGGTTCAGCTGTTTATCTACAAGATCAGTGTGCACAGGGCCCTTGCCCACCTGTCTAGTGGCATATGCAGTGTTAGTCATAATTCAGATGTTCTTTGTCATTTTGACAGGCTGCCATTGTGCACTCACACACACTTAGGAGACTGCAAGCCACATGCATGCCAGCCAAGAGACAATTCAATGCAGGGGTTGAGTCCTTTGGATTAAAAAAGACTGCTGCCTAGATATTTGTTTCCGGGGAGTTTCCCCACAGGCCCAGGAATGCCACTCATGAAAATACCGGCCACTATGTGGGAGATGAAGTTGAGGCATAGCATATTTGCTTAGTATACATGAGGCCTCAGCACTGCAATAGAAAAGAAGGGATGAGGGGGGAAAGGAGAAAGGGGTGGGTCAGCTAAGGAAGGTCAGCCCCCTGAAGCAGTTTCCCCACCCAGAGAGCTGAATCTACTCCCCAAACCTGTTCTCAACTCCCTCTCCCCGGGGAACCAGCTCCCTGGTTATGCTAAGTTTCCAAGTTCTGAGGATACTTCTGATTGATTCATCCTTCACCTTTGCTCCTGCAACAAACAGGGTCAGGAAGCCCAAAGGTCTGAATTCCCCTGGGGTTGAGGCTGGGAGAGGGAAGGAAGTAAACATGGCAGGAAGAGCAAAGTTCCTGTGGCTTTCTCCATAAACCACTCGTTCGTTATACTGACCCCGAAGCAGCCAGTATTTGGGGCAGATGCCAGAACACTTTGGAAAGAGAATTACTTCCCCCATAGCTTGAGGGTGAAAGCGTGAATGTTGAGGAAATGGCAGACTGCACAAAGGGAAGCACAATGGAATGACACAGTAAGCGAAGAGGAAGCTTGCCCAGGGCCACAGAACAGCTTCCCCAGAGAGATGATCGACATGGGCCACTAAGCTTTGGGCATTCGAAGTGGTTTCACATGTGGAGAGAAGAGCTTGGTGGCTTCAGGGCTCTCTTCCTAACCAGAACCTCGGCTGCTCTTCCGGCATTCCTCCTTCAGACATTCCTCCTGCTTCCTCTGTCTCACCTCTGATGTCATGTCTGTACGCTTGGTTTCACACCAGAATTCATCTTGCCTTTCCCAGCTCGCCCACACAGGAATCAAATGCTGGTTCTCCCTTTCATTGTGTTGAAGACCCAGGTCCTTCTAGCTAACTCTGGCTGGCATCAAAATGCACATAGTAGACAAACTCATGCTATGTCTCAGAAGCCAAGGTCAGAGCATCCGATGCCAGGTCCAGACCATCTGAATCTGACATGACAGCTCTAGTTTGCTAGAACTTTCTGTGGCCTCACTTCAACCTTCCCCTTTCCAGGAACTTGGGCAACTGACTCTTCAGCAATTAAAATGTCTCCTTGTTCAAATGAGGGAGAGAGCAGAAACCATTTAAACCCTCAATCTCCTTAGTCTCAGTATGGTACACCCACCACAAATGGTACTGCTTGCCCCTAAGGCTAATAGCACCCTCTAGTGATGTGCTAACCGGAGCTAGCAACAGTGAATTACTAATATTGTGCTTATTTTGTTGTATTTAGTTTTATATGGTCTATTTATATTAGTAATTTAACTTTGCATAAATCCACCATAGGAAGAATGGCTATGAACTTTATAGATGAGGAAACAGACACAGAGAGATAAAACCAAGATCATAGAGCTAACCAGGAGCACAGTCAGCTTCCAGGGACAAAAGACAGCTCCCACCCACTCTGCTAAAGCAGATAACTTGTTCCTGGGCAAGATTACTACAGACCTGCAGATGGTGGTGGGCCTCCTTCCTCATCCCACACTGAGCAGATAAGACAAGAGTTCAGTACTTGTACCTGAGGGACCACTGCTCCCAAGATCCTCTTTTGTGTCTCTAAACTGCATGTTCAGTGGTGTGATTTATGTTCTTTGTGTAACCATCAGGGTAGCAGAGTCCCAGAGGGATGCTGACTCTTACAAGGAGATGCCCGAGAGTCTCAGCATTACTGGCTCCCAAAGTGGGATTCAAAATGCAACACATTGTACTATGTGGACCTTTTCTGGTCCCACCTTTCTCTTAATCTAAGACGGCATCAGTGTAAACTGCTATGCTGCGTTATGTACCACTGAGACAGGAAAACATCCTGCCCATTAAACTAGCTGCCCTAGTAAGGCGCAGCAAGTTTAGAGATGTTAAAACGAAGATCATGAAGGAAATATATTTGCATACATGTTGTTGGAGGGAAACAAATCCCTTTAAAAGGAGCTTAAGTCAGTCAGGTGGTGATGGCACAGGCCTTTAATATCAGCACTCAGGCAGGCGGATCTCTGAGTTCGAGGCCAGCCTAGTCTACAGAGCACGTTCCAGGACAGCCAGGGCTACACAGAGAAACCTTGTTTTGAAAAACAAAAACAAACAAGAGCTTCAGTCAAGGATCTACAAACAGTATTAGCTCAACCAATGTTAGCTATAAAGATGAATTATTCAAAAATCTTATACTTCGGGCTCAGTCTTAGCAGTAGTCTGTATTCAGGGGGAGTTTGTTTTTTTGTGGCATAGTGAAGAAGTCTAGCTTGGCTTAGTGAGCTGGTTATGAGAAGGTTGGGAGTAGAACAGAATGGAATTGGATGGGAAAGCTCCACTCATGCTTGAGGGAAGGCCTGCAGGTCTGCTAACTAGGGCAAGATGAGAGATCTGGAGCCCCTAGTACCTTAAAAATGAAGTATGAACTGGCAGCATAACCAATGGGGACATGGTGCTCACTGTCTGAGACAGAGCATCTGTGTCCTCAATGGCTTTGGCATGATGGAGAGGCTGTGCCCCCAGAAAAGGGAGAGAAAGGCTGTCATGGCAACTCCATTTCCTGTGAAGTTCTTTGAAGAGCCAACAGGCCCTGGCTTCTTCTGGTCCTCCTCTAGCATTCCTTCTCATCAGTACTTTCTAATTTTATTGGTTAGGACTTGCTGTCCAGAGAGAGGAGCTGGGACTCCCAGCCTTTCACAATGAATGGATTCCATCATCCAGAGAAAGAAGGACACAGCAAGAGACAGCAAGGTGGACCACTCCACCTTCCTTCTAAATGAAGAAGATGCCAGCTGCAGTGCTAACTGGGTTAAGGGTCCACACTGCAGAAGGCATCCTTCTATTGCAGAAAATAGAGCCTGTCCCTGGCCTCTCCATGTTAGCAGGCCTGTTTGAATGGACACAGAGGGCAGAGAGGGCTTGGTTCAACTTTTTCACAGTTGTGTTGAACAGGGGCAGTTATGGTAACAAGGATGGTCTCAAAGGCTGTGGCTTCTGCTCCTTTTTAATATCTTAACAGGAGATTTCACAGTTAGGAAGGCTCAGTGAGGAGGCCAGAAGGCCTCTTACACTTCCTGTTGACTGGCCACCATGGTTTGCCAGATTCAGTTATTATAAACTGGTAACACATCACATGTGACACACACCCAGCATTGATGGGCTCTCTCTTCCTCTCCCTCCCCTCTCCCCTTCTTTCCCTCCCTCTCTCTTTTCTCCTCCCTCTCCCTCTCTCCCCTGTAACAGAAAGGTACAGAAATCCCACAAAGGAAATATTAGTTTGGGGGAGATTGTCACCCAGAGCCTTTGGTGGCTATAGCAGTTGAATCTTTTTTAGAATGAGAGCAAATAAAGAATGCATAATAAGCAGGCCATTTCAAAACGGAACTGCTAGATTCAAACCCAATCTCAGGAAATACCAGAAAGTTTGCTTTCTCTATAATTGCCATCACATTATGACCACAAGAGTCATGACTCTCAAGCCACAGGTCACCTTTGACATGTGAAGGTCTGAAAATGACAACTTGCTATCTTTTGAGGCTTCTGACTAACCAGGCAGTTTTTAGACCCTGTGTCTAGAATCTCCTCCAATGTCACAGGTAGACTTTGACCATAAGAACACTGTTTCAGTCAATGCTAAGCAGCATTCATTTGCTTTTTGGCTAGTTGGCATACCTGTGCATACAAATATACAAAAATATCACCCTGGTGTGGTTGATTTCTTTGAGCTTTAACCAAAGGCCTGCACCATGCACTGAGCAGAACCAGCCTCATGCACTGAGCAGGCCTGACCCCCTTTAGTGCAGTGACAGGCTTCTACTTCACATGTTTCTTTTAGCAAGGTTTTCCTTTGCCTTAAACATTAGTATTCTGGCCTAGAGCTTACCATATAGCTCAGTTTTGCCTCATGCTTACAGCACTCCTCTTGTTTCTGCCTCCCAAGTACTTGGATTTTAAGTGAGTCACTATACACAACAAACATTGGACTTCCTAGGATTCCAACCTACTTTTGTCTCTCTTCCCACCATTCCAATGGTATGTACTTACTGGAAAACCCAACAAAGGTTTTTTTGGGGGTGCGTGGGGGGATAAATTAAAATTTAGGTGAAGGCCTAGCATGATAGCTCAGAGGTTAAGAGCACTTACCGCTCTTGCAGAAGACCAGGATTCAGTTCCCAGCTTCCATTTAGTATCTGACAACCATCCCTATTCCAGCTCCGAGGGATCTGATGCTCTCTTCTGACCTCCAAGGGCACTTGGCATGCATATGGTGCATTTACATACATGGAGGCAAAACACCCACACACATAAAATAAAAGTAAATAAACCTTAATATTCAGTGAATTTATCCCCTTCTCAACAAATCTTTCATCTCAGAAAAATTATGACTGTTACGGTTTGGACCTTAAATGCCTTCCAAAGGCCCGGCTATTAAAGATTTAGCCCTTGATGTGCTGTCATTTAAGAGGCGGGGCTAGTCTTCAGGTCACTGGGGATATGTCCTTGAAGGTAATAGTGGAACATCAGCTCTTTGCATGCTCCCACCATGACATACTCCCTCATCGCCATGGGGCCAATTGATCACAGACTGGAACCACCAAAGCTGTAAACCAAACAAACACTTTCTCTTTATAAGTTGATCACCTCAGGTGTTTGTCACCGTGACAGGAGCACTCTCACATGTCTTTTGGCCCCTTACTCTCCTGGCTGCTCTCTCACCAAGTATCCCAAAATATAGTGGTTAAAAGCAATCATTTATTTTGCTCGTGGGTTTGTGGGTCAGAAGGACTGAAGGATTTGGCTAAGTGGCATGCCTCTGATCAGTGTCATCAGCTGGGTATGTCGGGAGGAGGGTCATTTTCACTCACATTGTCTGGATCCAGTACTTGACTTCTTTACCTCCATGTTCTCTTATTCTCTGGAGTCTCTCCTGGTGGTCTGGGTCTCTCACAGCTCATTGTTTCAGGCTAGTCATGTTTTTTTTTTTTTTTTTTTTTTCATGGAGCCAGGGTTCTAAGAGTCAGGGTAGATGGGGTGAGGCAAACTGGGTACTGTAATTGTAACTGGCACAATGTAACTTTCATATTCTAGTGTTCAGAGTAGGCTTAGGGCCAACCCACATGAGGAGATGGACAAAAATAGGACCATCTATGGAAACACATCTGACTTGCTCATCTACCACAATCCATCACCAAGTCTTGATGGGGGACATCCTTCTGTGTGTGTTTATCTTATTGATTGTTGAATAAAACACTGTTAGGCCAAAGAGGCACCAAGTTAGGTGGGACTAGGAGTCAAGGAGGATTCTGGGAAATGTAGTAAAGTCTTGTGATCCAGGCAGGAAGTGACATAGCAGGCTGACTCAGAATATAAGCAGGGACAAACAGGAAGTTGTTCTCTTCCTCCTCCTCTCTGCCAGGAGGCCACCTCCCACTGGCTTGTATGGTTCTGGGAAGATCTCTGTTCTCAATGGGATTGATAGAGGTACCCTTTAAAAGATAAGCTAAGCTGATGTTGACCAAACTTTATTTGTCTCCCATGTTGATGAGTTTTCTTGTTGCCATGACAAAGTAACTGACAAGAAGCAATTTAAAGAAGGAGGGGTTTATTCTAGTTTACAGTTTGAATGAATATATTCCATCATGGAAGGAAGGCTTGGCGGCAGGAGCAGTGGGCCCGCTGGTCACACTGCACAGGCCCCTGGGGAGCACAGAGCAATGAGTGAATGAACTTGGCTTGCTTGCTTATTTCACATAGTTCAGGACCAAGCTGGTGGAATGGTGCTTCCTGTGTTTAAGGTCGCCATCATTTAGGTAATTCCTCATAGACATCCCAGAGGCTTGCTTCAAGGGTGATTTTAGATTTCCTCAAGTTGGCAGCTGGTGTTAACTGTCATAGTTTCATACTATTATGAAAACCCTAGTCTTCTCTACTTACATATCTATCCTCAACTCTTGTCCTACTTTTCACCCTGTACTTTAGGCAGATAGAATGCTACATTTTGTTATTCTCTGAAATTTTCATTCATGTATACAAAGTATTTTGATCATATCCCCTCCTACTCTCTTCTGCCAACAACCTCCCCTCAACACATCTCTTTTCCAACTTCATGCCCTCTCTCTCTATCTATCTACCTATCTTTTTTTGGCTGTTTTTTTAGACAGGATTTCTCTGTGTAGCTATGACTGTCCTGGAACTCTTTTTGTAGACTAGGTTGGTCTGAAACTCACAGAGATGCACCTGCTTCTGCCTCCTGAGTGCTGGAATTAAAGGCGTGTGCCACCAATGCCCCCCTCCTTATTTTTTAAACACACTGGGGTGAATTAGTATTGCCCATATGCACACAGTTGTGATCATTCACTGGGACATTGACAATTTATCAATGACTAGCCCCCATGCCCTCCCCCCAAAAAACTTGGCTCTTCCATCACCCGCCAGAAGCAGAAGTTAGTGATTAGTGGAGAGACTCATAACAGTTCAGAGTGCTGAGAATAAGCAGACGCAAGAGCTCATAAACAGGACAGCAACACAATTCCAATCCATTTAAGACTCAGAGAATATCATCCGAGAGGGGGAGGAAAGAATGTAAGAGCTGGAGAAAAGCTACGAAGTGCTACTCACTGCATATGACATGGCTGCACACATGAACTCACAACAAGCTGTGGATCCCTACACAAGACCTGTACACGATCAAGCCAGTTTCAAATCCCAGCACAAAGCGGGGGAGTCTCCTGACACCCCACCATTAGTCAAAATCTACACCTTTTGAATTCAGACCTGAATTCACTGGGGTTTTTTGTTTGTTTTTCTGGACAGGGTTTCTCTGTATAGCCCTAGCTGTCCTGGAATTCACTCTGTAGACCAGGCTGGCCTCAGAATTCGGAGATCCTCTAGTCTCTGCCTACTGAGTGCTGGGATTAAAGGCTTGAGCCACCACCGCCTGACTTGAATTCGATGTTTCCACATCCTCTTCTGTCTTCTACCCCATCTTCATTGGGCTAACACTTCTTCAAGACTAAATTTTAAGTCTTAGTATAAAAAAGCTTAGTACGAAAGCTTGCCTATCTCAAGACTGAGTATTTGGTTCCCCCATTGCAGGAGCATCCTACTGGTCTCTTACATACTAACCGTTCTTCTTGTAAATTCATCACTTTTGCAAGTTTGCATTTGATGTCTTCTAACAGGGGCATGGTTAATGCCAGCTTTGCACTTAGTGTACAGATAGTTTCTAGGATGTTTCCGGTTCATAGTTCATGTTTTTTAAACATTGTATCAAGTAGATGATTTTTTTTTCTTTTCCTTTTTGCTTTGTCTTTCTTATTCTGCAGGAAAGTGGTAGATGTGTGTTAAATTTCCATTATAATTGTGGCTTCCTTATAAAATGTATGTTTTATATAAATTCCTATAAAATTTATAACAGCATTTTATCTATTTGGATACTCTTATTTTAGTTAATAAGAGCTCAAAACCTTATTTATGAGGCATGAATTTATAGATGTTAATTGTTTTTGCCTTAATTTGTCTGCCTTGCCTTAAATTATATTTCTAAATTTCACATTTCCTTCTGTGCTTAATTTTTACTCACAATTGACCTTTCTTTGCCATTTCCTCTGGGTTTTTTGTTTTTTGTTTTTTCGTTTTGGTTTGTTGTTGTTGTTGTTTAGCTTATACAAAAGGTATAAGCCCACATAGAGAAGGCCCAGACTGGCTTTAAACCAATGGTTCTCCCTGCCTCATGAGTGCTGAGATTATAGAACCATGACACTACACCCCATTTAGATAGTATACATTTTGATTTAAAAAGAAATAAAGTCTGGCCTGTGCTAGAGAGACAACCAAGGGAATCTACCTGTTTTTCAGCATTAGGCAAACAAATGTCAAGACCTGTTAAGGCTCTGTTAAAAATCATTTTGGTGGTGCTAAAGGGACAGCTCAGTGATTAAAGAGCTCTTCTTGCTGCTCTTCCAGTCACCAAGGTTTTGTTCCCAGCACCCACAATGAGGTTCTCACAGCTAACTGTAACTTCAGTTTAAGGGTATCTGAAGCCTCTGACTTCCTTGGGTTCCTGCACTTACACACACACACACACACACACACACACACACAGACACACACACAGTCTCTCACTCTCTTTCTCAGACACCTATGCATAATTAAAATTTATAAAAACAAATCTTTAAAATTCATTTTGATGTTAATGATACTTTATTCCAATTTATATTTATAAGTGCCTTTTCTATTTCTGATGTTTATTTCCCATAAATAAGCAAAGACACCAGAGAAGAGGCAATCTGACTAATTAGCAGGTTTCAGTTTTTCTCTTGCTGCCTTCCTTGCTTTGAGCACCAAGTCTGTCAGTCAAGTAGTCGGCCAGCTTCTGTTTTGATGATTCCAAGATGCCTTGAGACAACTATGCAAAAGCTTCTGGCTGATTGCCCAGACTCCTGAAAGTACCGCCCGAGGCAAGGCTGTTTAAAACAGGTTTGTCTTAGGCTTTTGTAGCCACAAGCCTCACTGAACCATTTCTACCTTGGCCAGAAAGGAAACACTACCCATGACAGAAGGACTAGACCCAGGGCAAAGTAGTGATAGACGCAAGGTTGTGATTGGGGCCAGAGAGAAGATTGACCGGATAGGAACAAGGCAGCCATTGGGGCAAGAGGGAATACTATTACTGATGTTAGAGGAAAGCCTGTGACTGGCCAAACAAGCAGTAAGTGTAAACAAATAACAACAATTTAAAAATTAGTCTGATGAGCAGGTCAAATGGCTCAGTTGGTGAAGGTACTTGCTGTCAAGCCGGATAACCTGAGTCAATCCTCTGGACCCTCACGGTGGAAAGGGAAAGCTAACAAGAATTGTTTTTCACGTTCACGAGCATGCTGTGGAGAATGTGTTCATACACAGACACACAGACAAATAAATACATGCCATTATCTTTTTAAAAATGCCTGTATGCTGGCTAGTTTTATGTCACCTTGACACAAGCTAGAGTCATCAGAGAGAAAGGAATATCAATTGAGAAATTGAGAAAATTGGGCTACAAGCAAACATGTAGAGCTTTTTTTGTTGTTGTTTGTTTTTAATAATTGATGGGGAAGACCCCATAGCCCAGCCTATTGTGAGTGTGCCACCTCTGGGCTGGTGGTCCTGGGTTCTATAAGAAAGCAGACTAAGCAAATCATTAGGAGCAAGCCAATAAGCAGTACTCCTCCATGGCTTCTGCAGCAGCTCCTGCCTCCAGGTTCCTGCCCTGCTTGAGTTCCTGCTCTGACTTCCTTTAATGATGAACTATAGGGAGACACCATAACCACACCTCCTAAGGGCTGGCTACAGGTGTGCCTGGCCACGCCCATCAGGGTGTGGTCAAGGTGATGTCAGGGGGACGTGTGAGAGGTTTAAAGGGATAGACAAGGCACATGGTAGCTCTCTTTTTCCTTGCTGCTTTGGCATGCTCTGTCTTCCTGTTGGTTGGCATTTATCTATTAAAAGATATCCCGACCTTAAGGGCTCCGAATTAGTTATTCACCATAATAATGAACAGTGCTGCAGAAGTGTAAGCCAAATAAACCCTTTCCTCCCCAACTTGCTTTTGGTCATGGTGTTTTAACACAGTAATAATAACCCTAACTAGGACTGTATGATTAAAGTCTTTGTCTTTTACTAAACTATTTGACTCATTTACATTTTTCTTTCATAACTGATAAATATGGTCCTTTGCCTTTCATTTTGCCTTGCATCTCTCTGGTTTACTGTAATTTAAAAATTCTCATTTGACACAATAATTGTACATGTTTATGGACTAGAGTGTGATATTTTAAAATATACCCAGTATATGGCTATTATATATATCAGCTCAGACATCTACGATATTTTTCTTATACTTTCACTTTTTACAGCATTGAACCCAGACCCTTGCACTTTCTGGGCAGCACTCTCTTGAACTCCATCCTGACCAGTTCTGTTTCTTAGTCTTCTGCTATTAGTATTAAAATTTTGCTACTTCGACTCTTAATGTATCTGGGGAAATAAATGTTTACGAGACTATTAAGACATCTTTATTTATTTACTCAGTGAAAAAGTTGGGTTGTTTTTGTTTTGTTTTGTTTTTTTTAAGTTTGGTCTTGCCTACCTTTCTCTCACTAACTATGCAACACACTATCGTCCTAGTATGTACTTAGTATGTGTAAGACTTGGAGGACACAGTGGTTAAAGAGTTCAGGTTGGGAGTGGGGGTATGAGGTTTTTCCCTCATAAAGCCTACAGTTTAGCAAAGACAATTAGCAAAATAGTGTCATAACAAAATTCACATCAGTGTGTCTACCTACATGATTAACCAAGCAATCATTTCTAAGAATCAGCTTCTAGCTCCGCAGTTCCGTAGGTTCTCACTCTCATCACTCCTCATCCAACTCACCTGCTACTACATGTCATCCAAATAGCTGAGGTTCTCTAAGGACCAGCTGGAGGCAAAGGGCCTCAGCATCTGCATAACTGACATATCCATGATGTGTCATCTGCAAGGGAATACAACACATGTGACAAGGCTCTGGTTTCCTAACTAAGTGACAGAGAGAGCTGTCTTGAAAGAAGCATGTTTCTAAGAATTTAGGGGCCTGAATAACTTTTCTTCATTGCTTATAGGGAAATTAGCATCTCAAGGTTCACTGCACTCAAAAAGAGATTATACAGCCCGGCCATGCAGAAGCTGAAGTGTGCCCAGCATCGATGGCATAAGTAGCCAGTGAGGAGCTGATGCTCCCTGACCCTGCAGAATCTAGACTGAGACACCATCTGGTTCCTCTTTTGCACATCTGGCAAGGTAAGGAACAGCTCACTTGTGCATAGCTTAGGAAACCAAGCCTTCAGAGCAAGCTACACCAGACATTTGGAAACTGACACAGACCGTGGTCAGAGTGGCTGGGGGTGCTGACACAGAAAAAGAGAAGGGGGTCAAGGGGGTGTAGATAGATAGGAGAAATAAGTTCTGTTACCCAATCACTGTATGTGATTGTCATTATGGTAAGGTGTGTTTCACAGTGGTAAAAGAGTAGATTTTCCATGTCTTCATCACAAAGAAATGATAAGAGTAGAGGTGATAAATACATTAACTATCTTTGTGTGCTGGTGCTCACCTTTAATCCAAGCAGAGGCAGAGACAGGCAGATTTCTGTGACTTTGAGGCCAGCCTGGTCTATGTAGTGACTTCCTGGACAGCCAGGGCTATGTAGAAAGATCCTGTTTCAAAAATATTAATTAATTGATTATTATATGCATATATATTATATACACAGTATATACATCCCCAACATATCCGTGCATCAGAACATTATATTGCATGTTCTTGGTAAATATATGTGATTATTTTTTAACAACTAGATAATGCATTCATTTTTTTAAAAAGAAGATCTATGGGTTAGGAGATGGGCTAGGCACTTGCATAATGAATGATTGCTGTCATGAATGGCTACCCAATCTAGGTGAATGGAAATGGCATTTCAATTCCTACAGTGTAGATCACAGGGGCTATGCAAAGGAAAATTAAGCTGAGTTGAGAGATAACCAGCTGGGACTCTATGCCAACACCAGACAGCCTTGCCGATAGGGCAAAGAGAGCCAGTGCTCTGTGCTTATGCAGGGCATACCTGTAATTTCCTGAGTGTGAGAACATCCAGTCTGGTTGGCTGTGTTGTTCAACTTCCATGGAGGGCATGGAAGAGAAGACAATGCCTTGGAAAAGGCAGGGAAAACAACTAATATCCAGGCCAACTCCCTTGGCTCTTGAGGGTCTTAGAGTGCTTCTCAGAAGGAAGATGTCCTGGTTGAGGGGTGACTTGTGCCTCTAATATTCTCTGGGAAAGAGATGGATACATCTAGAAAGAGGGGTTATTTTCTGAGTGTGGCCACATGATTCACAAGAGGGGACAAGTCTAGGACAATGGTTATGTGTCATAAACTAAGGACACAAATCTATCCTGACTCCTTTCGGGTACCTGTTTCAAATATAGACTAGGCATCTAAGTGATTTCCAGTAAAAGTGTCTTTATTAGATCTACATATACAGTTTGTATGTTTATAGTTTTATATAGAGCTATAAAGTTGTAAGAAGCATTTAATGTAATATATCAATTACTACTTTTTAAATTTCTTTAAAGGTAAAAGGTCATCAATTTTGACATGGTCTTTAATAGAGAAGCAATTTTAATTTAAAAATAATTACTTTCATAGATATATTTTGAGTATGCAAAAAGTTTATTTTAATACACTATGAAACTTTTTATAATATCAATGGGCAAAGCTCTACCTTTTATTTAACAAGTGGCCCACTTCAAATTTCTTTAAGTACAAAGTCCTAAATTAGGGCCAATGAGATGGCTCCACAGATAAGGGCATTTGCTACCTGGCTACCTGAGTTCAATCTCCAAACTCACATGGTGGGAGGAGAGAACTGGTTCCTGTAAATTGTCCTCTTACCTTCATGAGTACAACATACACAAGATTTTAGAATAATAAAAACACATCTTAAAAGAAATTGACAATGAGCCAGATGCCATTAGCTGCCGTCCACGGCATGAGTTTCTGCAGGGGCAGTGGTGGCTCACGCCTTTCATTCTAGCACTCTAGGAGGCAGCGGGAGGTGGATCGCTGTGACCTCTATGAGGCCAGCCCAGTCTACAGAGCAAGTTCCAGGACAGCTAGGGCTACACACAGAAACCCTGTCCCAGGAAAAAAAAATTACCTCAATGGTTGGGAGTTGATTTGCATTTAAGATACTCTGATGGACAAGACCAGCACCTGAGCCTGGTTTCTTTCACTGAGAGAGTAGATTTATCAATAATTATTTTTCCCCCACATGTTGCTCTCTGCCCTGAGTTATTGACCATATTTTTAAATTGCTTTTCCTGCCCAAGTCTGAAGATTATGTGGGGGGAGGCAGTGACTTAAATGGGGGTTCCTTGAACTTACCACCCCCCAACCCAGAACAAGTCCTCCGTAGCTCCCCAAAGACAAAACATTGGCATTTTACTGTTTTCCTTTAACTGACCAGTTTTAACAGCCTTCCTCTAGTGTGTCATTTTCATACTTCTAACAAGCTCATGTAATACACTATCCCAGGTAATTAACAGAGTGGCCTTGGGAGAAGTAACTGCTGCAGTCCCTGAAGAATGCCTGCAAACCAAACCTGGCTGCTAAGCCAGAGTCTGTCCACACTGTGCTATGCTGGCCCAAGACTCTCAAGACTTATGTCACCAGGCTGGTGCTAACCACGTGCTTATTAACATGGCAATCAGTCAAAGTAATCAAATAAGTCACAGCGGTCATGTACTTGGTAGCAATGTTTTAAATTATGTGAAGCAGAAACCAAGAGACCTGAAACAAGAAACCAATCACAGTTACAGTTAGAGACCACATCTATAAGGACATAGGCCTGGGAAACATCCTTTCATATTCTTTGTTGGGGGAATCCAAGAGGCTCCCAAAACAACGTAAGCTATTGTCCGGTGCCCTTGGCTGCCTCTCAGAACTGGAAACACTACACCGTTCAGACACAGGACTCGGAGGAATCGAGCAGGAACTGACCTGGAAGCTTCCTCTCTGAGGACTGGCTCTTTTAGTATCAGAAGGTGCTATGAACGCTGCCAAGGGAGAAGAGCATTCAATAGTCTTACCCAACCAGAAAGCCTATGGCCAACCTGGCTAAATATCCCTAAGGGTGCAACCGTGGCACTTACATCTTGAGGGTAAGCAAAAGCCATCAAAGGCCCTCTCCATAGGAGGGAATTCATGCTTGGTATTATAAACCCAGACTAGTTTATAATATAAATCCATGACTAGTGAGGCCACCTTCCTAAACTAGTATAATTTCTAACTGCATTATAAATACTTATACAGATAAGTGTAGTTCTCCCCCAACACCAAAAATGAGCATCATTGGATAATCAGAAACCTCTTAGAGCCCAGCCAGCTCCCTGCACATGTGCCTGGATATTTGGTCCAGAGAGTTAAGGCAATAACCCTAACCCCCAGCTTCCGTCTAGATTCTCCAGGGCATCTCACTAAGCATGACTGGGAACCAGTTCACATTAGTGACTTTGAGTCCCATCCATTAGAGTTTCCCATACATATCTCTCCAGAAAGAGCTGGGGTGAATACGGATGGGGTGACTGGTTGTTGGAGGGCAGCTTCCACTTCTGCAGCTCCACCACTGTGTAGCTATTATTGACCTACCATAGAAAAACCCCCTTGATTTCTATCTCACAATTGGAAACTAGAAAAAGAAAACCCTGCATACTATTGTGAATTATTTAGACAATACAACCTGTACATATAAATGGGACACTGTCTTAGTGTGTACTTGTTCATGTGTTTGGGCATGTTCCTTTGTATGCACATGTATGTGCATAGGAAGACCAGAGGACAGCCTCCATTGTCATTCCCCAGGTGTTGTCAGCCTTTTGTTGTTGCTTTGTGTGTTTGTTTGTTTGTTTGTTTGTTTGTTTGTTTTTTGAGACTGGGTCTCTTGTGTAGCCCTGACTGACCTGTGACACCCTATGTAGACTAGGCTGGCCATGAACTGACAGAGATCCACATATGCCTCTAATACTGGGGTTAAAGGTATGAGACAATCCTGTCCAGCATTTTCCTACTAACTTCTTTTTCTTTTGTAGGAAAATGCTAAAATATCAAGGAAGTTATACTTTCAAGACAAAGTTGGGTTTGAAGTAGGAACAGCCAGAATCCTTCCCATCTATTGATGGATTTGGGAAATTTCTTTCTCCTGTGTGTGTGTGTGTGGTGTGTGTGTGTGTGTGTGTGTGTGTGTGTGTGTGTGTGTGTGTGTGTGTGTGTCCCCATGGTGCTCCTTTATGTGCATGTTTGTGTGTAGACCAGAGGATAATCTTGGGTGTTATACCTTCTTTCTTACTTACTTACTTTTTCTTTTTCTTTTTCTTTTTCTTTCTCTTTCTCTTTCTCTTTCTCTTTCTCTTTTTCTTTTTCTTTTTCTTTTTCTTTTTCTTTGAGATGGGATCCATCACCTAGAACTTGTCCTGTAGAACAGGCTGTCACCAGGGCCATCTGTGTCTTCCCTAGGCCTGGGATTACAATTATCTGTCACAGTACTAGCTTTTACATTTTTTCTGGGGACGGAACTTTTTTTCCTCCTTGTACATTTGCTTTATTGACTGTGTTGTATCTCTAATCCAGTCTCTGCCATATTAATGAAATAATTGACATCTAGGGGTCTGTGTCTTTATATAGCACAATTTTAAGAGAGAGAGAGAGAGAGAGAGAGAGAGAGAGAGAGAGAGAGAGAGAGAGAGAGGATCTCACTAAGTTGTCCAGACTGGCCTGAAACTTGAGATCCTCTTGCCTCAGGATCCTGAAGGGCAAGGATTACTGGCATGGCTGCTACGCCTGTAAAAATGTAAAATTTTAAGGGTTTTTGATCCCATGTGAGCATCTGAGTAAACTATGGCCTGGTAGATGGACTGAGAGTATTGATGTGGCAGCTAGCAGTCATTCTCTGTGATTCCAGGACATTGCTGGGACAAGGAGCTCTCTCTCAGAAAGGCTCCTATGAGAAACAGCACCACAGTGTGAAAGTGGGTTATCTGGTGAGACTGTAAAAGTCTTTGTATCACTCACAGTCAGATCAGATCGGTTGAGGGTGAGTAAAACACACCTCTAACCATTTTAGGTAGAAAATGGAAAATTCAACGAACTAACAAAAATACATCAAGATCAGGGTTCAGTGGACCTAACAACAGAGGGAGGGACTGTACAAGCTTCTCTAACTTTCTCTCACCACCCCTCACTTCTGATATGTTTGCTATATCTGGATTTCCTCATTCAGAAAGAAACACAACTGTCAAGCCCACCCTTGTCTTCCTCTTTCTGCTTCAGAACCAAGAGACTGATTTATCCTCCATCTGGTTCCAATTTGTAAAACCCCCAAAGAGTTTATGATTGACGCAGCTTCAGTAAGACATCTCACTGCCTTATTGCCTTTGCAGCCATGGTTATCTGGAGCAAGGGACAGCATCAACAGTGTGCTAAAGACATGGATGAAGGGAGATGAATCAGGCCTACTCAAGGGTGGCTCTTGAGTGTGGATGACCAGCTGGGTGATGATATCATTAACTCAACCTGGTTTCAGAGGCATAGCACAGGCTCAGAGGGCCTGGAAGCACTGCTCAGTGGTAAGAACAAGAATGCCAGGGCCAGACTGGGTTTGAATCCTACTACTGACCAGCTGTGTGACTGCATAAATGATTGCTGTGTTCAAAGCCTGTTTGCCCACCATAATAGCAATACCTACTGTATAAGGTTCATTATCAGTATCAGCTAAAATTCTCTATATAACATTCGGTAACCACTGACTAATATTTTTGTCTTTCAACCATGCAGCATAGTGCTTTCAAATGTACTTTCACTACCTTTGTACTTAGAACTATTATTTTTTTAAACATCCATGCCAGTTAACCAGTATGTTTCTGTAGTAAACAAGTCAAGGGTTATGTGTTCAATCACACACGTCTCCATGGGGAGAAAAATTGTGGAGTGGCCACATTTGCTCTGGCCCACATGGTCTGCACTGGGTTGTAACGTTGGTGAGCTCTGAAGGGCTCTCACCAGGAATGGTCTCAGCTAGCTGCCAGGCAGAAACAGCTGGGAGATGATAATAGCCATATTCAGAGAGCATGTGCCAGCCTAATGGGGTCTGGGCCTCAGAATGACTTCGGTACCACTCTCACCCTCACTGCTGGTACCCCACCCCAAGATGGGGACTCTCAAGGAGGGCTTTACTTCTCTTTCTGAATCTTACAATTGAAATCCATTGTCTCTTTTCAAGGCTTACCAGACAAGGACTGGAATACATCCTTTGTCTTAGAGAATGTATTTGAAAGCAGATGCTTTGCATGCTCATTTTCTTTTTTAAAAGAATTGTTTCATTAGGCCAGGCTGGTGGCATGAGCCTTTAATCCCAGCACTTGGGAGGCAGAGGCAGGCAGATCTCTGAGTTCAAGGCCAGCCTGGTCTACAGAGCAAGTTTCATGACAGCCAGGGCTATACAGAGAAACCCTGTCTTGAAAAACAAAACAAGAAAAATAAAAAGATTTTCTTTCTTTCTGTCTGTCTGTCTCTTTCTTTCTTTCTTTCTTTCTTTCTTTCTTTCTTTCTCTTACAAATATTTTTGTGTGCTTATATGAGTAATGTGAGCAGTTACCCTCAGAGGTCAGAGGACTTCAGAACCCCTGGAACTAAAGTTACTGGTGGTTGTGAGCCACCTGATATGCGTGATGTGCACTGAACATTGCAGTTAAGAACACTTCATTTTCTTTTATCTGCAGTTTTAGGACCACCCCAATCTTCAGAATAATTGGTGCTTTGGTGATATAAATGGAACCCAGAACAGGAAGGGAAGTTTGTGGGTACAGTTGCTTCCTTTTTAATTCATGGAATAAACTTTAATGTTTTGTATAAAAATCTAATTTTCATAACATCTTTCTTTTCATTCATTTTTTGGGTTAGCATACAAAACAAAATAATGAATTTCACCATTGAATCTTCATATATATATATATATATTCATATATATTCATATATATATTCTTCTTGTGTGTTTGACATCTTTCAATATGTTGATGCAAGGTAGATTTTTTTTCCAACGATGGTTGCATAGTGTCTTAGGGGTTTTATTAAAGAGATACTATGACCACAGCAACTCTTAAAGAAAACATTTCATTGGTGTGGCTAGCTTCCAGTTTCAGAGGTTCAATCCATTATGACCATGACAGGGAACATGGAAGTGTAAAGACAGATGTGGTGCTGGAACTAAGAGTGCTATATCTTGACCAGAAGGCAGCAGGAAGCTGACTGACTGTCACACTGAGGGGAGTTGAGTAAAAGAGATCTCAAAGTCCATTCCCATAGTGACACATTTCCTCCAACAAGGCCATACCTCCTAATAGTGCAACTTCCTTCTTTCAAACCACCGCACACAGGCATATACATACATACACACACACACACACACATATATATATATATATATATACATATATATATATATGTATATATATATATATATGAAGCTCTACTAATAAAAATATACAAATAAATTTTATTCAAAAGATACTGGTTGTATCCAAATAAATTATTCAGATCTGGATCATATCCAAAATTTGGACCTCCAAAGAGAGTCTTTTTGGATATACTGTTCTGTTTCAATGCAATGTTAGAAGCCAGGGAAGGATGTAGTGCTAAATCCCTCTGGAATTTGGTTAATCACTAACTCATGCTATGCCTTGGTTGTAAGACTTAATTTTAGTATTGCTAAGTGAGGTGCTATAGTATATCAGAGCAGTTCTAGAACCCATGTACATTATCTGATATTGTTGTTTTAATATTAATATTAATATTCATTGGCATGTGATGAGAAGAAAGAAAAGGTAGAAATAGAGTAATCTAAATAACTGGTTGGCTTGATCTGGGTTAATAAATGAAAGCCAGGAGCCAGCTGTTGACTCACTTTACTGCTGGCTGTTCTACGGACATTTCTGAGCCTGCCTCTGGAGAGAGTTGGCTCGACACATCTGTTTCCTGAGAGCTGAAGATTGAAAAGTGTGTGAGTGTGTGTGTGTGTGAGAGAGAGAGAGAGACAGAGACACAGAGACAGAGACACAGAGACAGAGAGAGACAGAGAGACAGAGAGACAGAGATAGACAGTCAGAGAACATGGAGAGGAGAGATCAGCACACTTCATGGGATGTGTGCTTCATGGGTTGTCCTTCATCATAAAGGGATGAAGGACAATGTTCGGAATGTCAGTTGCACAAAAGACAGCCCACATGTTTTATCATTTCTTCTAAACTTAGGTCCCACATACATGAGGCAGGCCAAGCTCCTTACCTCAGCCTCTGTGATGGAAGGAAAGCAACACTCAGGCAAAGCCTGTAGGGAAATCTATGCCCATCGGGCCCAAGCTGACGGTGGGTCAGGGGGAAACTTTGAAGAGCAGAGAAAAGCAGGGTCTTGAAAGTCACCCCACCTGTTCCCACATTCCTAATAACTTCCCACATTATTCAGTTTACACAGAGCACCATAATATAGAGTCCTTTCCCACTTGTGTGCAGGCCCCGACAATGATTCTGAGGCAATGTTTTCATTTATCTCCAAGCAAAGAGGAGACTTTGGCATTTGGTGTCTGAAGTGGAATTTGAACACACTGCTAGCTCAGAAGAGCAGGGTCTTTCAACAAGACCATGCTTACGACCACAGTGAAAAATTAAAACGTCTATTTTCACAAACCCACTCAGGACCCTAGTCACATACCCATAAAGATGAGGCAAGATGGAACAGAAGAGGACTGACCACAACAGGATGTGCTGAGCTCGGTGGCGCTCTTAGGCTATCATCTATACTAGTCATCTGTTCTCATTCTGCTGTTTACAAGTCAGGAAATGAAACAAAAGGGAAGCTTATGAACAAGGAAACTCTAGAAGTTTTTCTGAGCAGTGTGGTTTTCTCAAATGTTATCATCAGCAACAGAGACATGTCAAAGCTTTAGATAAGACAAGCCTGTAGTAATGAAGTGCTGTCCCGGGTGCTGGCCCGGCAGTCCTGTGCAGGGCCACTGGGACAGCAGCAGCTCCCTCAGAGCTGGCTCTAAGGCCGTAGTTCTCAACCTTCCTAAAGCGGGGCAACTCTTTAGTACAGCTCTTCATGTTGTGGTGACCCCCAACCATAAAAGTATTTTTGTTGCTGCTTCATAACTGCTGTTTTGGTAATGTTATGAATTGTAATGTAAATATCTGATATGCAGGGTATCTGATATGTGACCCCTGTGAAAGGGTCTTTTGACCCCCAAAAGGGTCACGATCCACGGGTTGAAAACTATTGCTCAAAGGGTTCATGTGTGAGTCTGTAGGTTTATTGATCTATAGAGCTGCTTAAAAGGGAAATACCTGGTCTGGCGTGATTCCGTCCTGCATGTCTGTTCTGAGGAGCAGTAGGCAGTTTCCTCCGTCCGACATCTTGCACAAAGAAGTATGCGTCTCCACATCATGGAAGACTCCATGGACATGGTCATGAGCCCTCTTAGGCCACAGAACTACCTTTTCAGTTGTGAACTAAAAGCTGACAAAGATTATCATTTTAAGGTGGATAATGATGAGAATGAACACCAGTTGTCACTAAGAACGATTAGTTTAGGGGCAGGGGCAAAAGATGAATTACACATTGTAGAGACAGAAGCAATGAACTATGAAGGCAGTCCAATTAAAGTAACACTGGCAACTTTGAAAATGTCCGTAAAACCAACAGTTTCCCTTGGTGGCTTTGAAATTACACCACCTGTGGTCTTACAGTTGAGGTGTGGTTCAGGGCCTGTGCACATTAGTGGACAGCACCTAGTAGCTGTAGAGGGAGATGCAGAGTCAGAAGATGAAGATGAGGAGGATGTAAACTCTTTAAGTATGCCTGGCAAGCGATCTGCTCCTGGAGGTGGTAACAAAGTTCCACAGAAAAAAGTAAAAATCAATGAAGATGATGATGATGATGATTTTAATGATTTTGATGATGAAGAAACTGAAGAAAAAGTTCCAGTGAAGAAATCTGTATGAGATACCCCAGCCAAAAATGCACAAAAATCAAACCAAAATGGAAAAGACTTAAAACCATCAACACCAAGATCAAAAGGTCAAGAGTCCTTCAAAAGACAGGAAAAAACTCCTAAAACCCACAAAGGTCCTAGTTCTGTAGAAGACATTAAGGCAAAAATGCAAGCAAGTATAGAAACATTGAACAGTCCTGGGCACTACTGGTAAATTAAGCCCAAAGATGGGGAAAGAGAAAAAGGAGAAACAAATATAGCCCATACTGAGTACCATCAACAATGCAGACTGAATAAAATAGTCTTCTATTTTAATCTCAATCCCCTTTCCTGATTGGCCATCCACCCTCTCCCCCCCCCCCCACGTTGGAAGCAATCTTTTGTTTTCCTAAAGCATTTTTCTTTCATTCTTGTGATGCAGAGAACTTTACTGCTTTCTACACTTGTGCATATGCCTCATCTCTGACCATGTTTTAATACCTTTGTATCCTTAGCTGAGCAATAAATTTTTGAATGAACCAAAAAAAGGGGGGGGGCGAATACCTGGCTGAAATCCCAGCTTGAATGTGTCTTTCCACTGAGCTGTCATGAGAAACAAAGACATCTGTAAAGGACCAATACAATGAAGTAAGTGTTCATTCACTGCACTTGTCAAGGGTATTCTAGACTTCTCCAAGATGTTACTTGGCCCTGTCATTAATGCCTTAAATACTTCAAAAAAGCCTCCTTCCCCAGTCTCAGTTGGGACTACTGAGTTTCGCCCAAAATCAAACCTGATCTATTCGTATTCACAGAGATATTGATTCAAAAGAAAACAAAGGACTGGAAAGATGGCTCAGTCAGTAAAGTGCTTGCTTTAAAAGCTTCAAGAGCCGAGTTCCACCATCAGAATCCAGGTGTCGGCAGAGGTGAAGACCAAACACAGCAGCTTCACTGAAGTGGTCCTAGCATTGAGATGCTCAGCAGCAAACCCAGCTGCTGTGGGTGACAAGTGAGGCAGTGGACACAACCCAGATAATCACACTCTCCAGAGGCTTAGCTGTAAACATGAGAACATAACTATATACAAGCACAGGCTGGGGCGATGACTCAGGTAAGGGCTTGCCACCTAAGCATGAAGACACTGCTTTAACTTCAGGTGTTCCTCGTCATACATAACAGGCCATGGCGAGGAGGTTGGGGGCAGACTAGAGAGATGGCTCAGCAGCTAAGGGCACCGGCTGCTCTTCCAGAGGACCCAGTTTCAATGCTCAGCAACCCATGTGATGGTAAACAACCATCTATAGCTCCAGTCCCAAGAGATCCCACTCCCTCCTCTGGCCTCCTGTGAGCGCCACACAGACATACACACAGGCAAAACAACCATGCACATAAAATAATAAAATAAAACTTTAAGCCATAAAAAGTTGGTGCCTCGTTATAATCCCAAAGCTGAGGAGGTAGAAACAGGGGGATCCTTGGGGCTCACTGGTCAGCAAGCCCAGTTACTGGTGAACCCCAGGTTCCAGGGAGAGACCCTGCTGTGTAGCTCTTGAAGATTCATCCCTGAAAGGTGAGTTCTGGCCACCTCACATACATGCTTATATGTGTACATGTACCTGCACACATGTGAATTATACATACAATCACACACACACACACACACACACACACACACAAGGAAAATGTGAGTCTAAGGAAGACTAGTTTGGGTTTCTAGGATCCCACCCTTTGGATGCTAGATAAGAAATCTGTTGATAAGAACAGATAAGAATTTCTGTTGATAAGAAATCTCCCTGAGAGGGACCATTAAGACTCTGGTGAAAACGGTTGGTGGTGGCACATGCCTTTAATCCCAGCTGAGGCAGGCAGATCTCTGAGTTTGAGGCCAGCCTGGTCTATAGAGTGACTTCCAGGATAGCCAGGGCTACACAGAGAAACCTTGTCTCAAAAACAATCAAGAAAAAAAAAAAAAAGGCATATGGAAGGTAATGATGATGAAGATACATTCTCAGAATGCAGAGAATGGAGTTCTAAAGGTGGATGTGCCTGAGCCCTGAAATCTAGTGTGGAGACTACCTATGTCACATAGTCTCAAACATCTGAAAGGAGGGGGGACTCCAGCAGAGACTGTAGGGAAAAGAAAAATGGCAAGTGGAAGATGCAGGCAGGGGTCTAAGGTGACAGAGAAACTTCTCTTCATATCACAATGACTTCTCATAAGTAGTTTTAGAATTGTGCAGATCCAGCTTGGCTTCTGGCCACACACCTCCCTCAGGGACTGTCTCACAGATGCCCTAGAGGTGGACAAAGGCTTTTTTGTTAGAATCAGCGTGTAGATGGGATAAATGAAAAAGAGATTTAAACAAAGTCAGAAAAAAACTTCTGACTCCCAAACTCTGACCCCAGCCTGTCTGCCAGAGGACACCTCCCTCCAGTGAAGGGGTACAGAGATGTGCCAACCCAGCAGCTGCTCTATGGGAGTGAGAGCCCAGGCCCCACTTCCCAGGAAGAAGTTGGAACAATATCTCTTTTTAACACAAACAAACCCGCAGTTTGTGAGTCACAAATTGCTCCGTCTCTGCAGGAGGTCCATCCTGAGATTTGTTTGGGCCTCTGCAGGAGAATTGGCTCCATTTCCAGTTAGATTACAGAAAAGCTAAGGCAATCTAGGTGCAGAGAGGAAACTGTCACATGGCCTCTTGCAGAGTGGGAGCTGTCGGGCGGACGCAGTCCTGGTGAGTGGATGCCAGGGGCAGAAGCACTCAGACAGGGCTGAAGGTGTGGAATATGCATCAGAATTCATTATCTATTCTATTCCTTGTACTTGGTTTGGGGCCTCTCCAGGCCTTCATTCACCCTCCTGCTGATTATCTCACCTGATCCTATTGAAATGCCTTCCTCCCATCTTCCTTCCTAACCCACTGTATTCACATAACTATAACTAAAGGGTGACACTGGGATGAGAGACAAGTGCAGAGGAATGATTTTAAGCCCTGGAACTGGCGGTAACTCTCAGAAGAATAAGGAAATGTATCAAGCAGTGGATTTTGCAAAACCGTGACCTTATCTCTTTCTCAATGTCATTGTTACAAGTGTAATCTCAGAGATTTTTGCATGTGGCCAGGCACTTCTCTGTCACACTCTGTTCCACTGCTGTGACTTGGATGCGGGTGTCTGCCAAAGTCCATGAGTGAACTTAACCGTGCTCCTAGGAGATGTTTATGAATGCTGTAATTTTAATTTCACGTAACCCAAGTTATAAAACATTCATTTGTGTCCAAAACATGTATAGACAAAGGAATGAGACATACATCTGTACCTGGCATACATGAAGCTCAAGCTTGGGATCCCAGCACCCCTGACATTATAACTGTAATCTCTTACTTCACGGGTCATTCGAAACCCGGGTTTGATCTATGCACGAACAGGGTAGCCATGGTTGTCTCCATGATTTCTTCCAAGGCCTACAAAGGTCTTTGAGGTCAAGTATTCTGGTTTCCACGGGTATGTGTTGCCAGAGCTGAGATTTCTGTACCCATAATCCAGTGAGGTCTTCCTCTACTCCACAGGCTGTCACCTCCTTGGGAGTTCCCAAGATTCAGTGGAAGGTGGATCATAGAGCCATGCTACTTTTTAGTGTATGTCTCTGTGTGTGTGCTCATGAATATGCATTTGTGTCCATGTGGAAATCAGAGGACAACGTTGGGTGTCATCCTCAGGGACGCCATCTACCTCCTTTGCTGCAAAATGGCTCATTGTCCTGGAGCTGACCAATTAGGCTAGACTGACTGACCAGCTGGTCCCAGGGACCCTCCTATTGTCACCTCCCCAGTGCTGGGATTAGAGTGCTGGGATTAGATTAAATTTTCCAATGGGTTCTGGGAATTGGACCCAGTTATTTATGTTCAGAAGGTGAGGACTTCACAGGCTGAGCCATCCCTCAACCCCCAGAGCTCATTATTACAGTAGTAGAGAAACCATCCCTTCCTTTTAGAAAGAGACTTAGCACTCTCGTCATCAAGGACACTGCCACTCAAAGCCAGTCTGTAACTCCTTACAATGGCTCGGTATGTTCTAGTCCCCCAAGGTCAGGAGGGAAATGCCAGAAAGGGAAATAGGCTACAGAACTTAGGAACACAAGGCCTGGCTACCTGCTTGGAACACTGAGTAATGTACAAGGAACTAACACACAGTCAGTTACCCTGCCTGGGACCAGAGCTTCCAAACTCTGGACCAAGTTCTTCAGGCCTTGTGAGGAGACTGTGATGTTCTTCCGCCCTTCAGTGGCCACTGCTGTTGTTTCCTTTAAAACCTCTGAAGGGAGGTATCTCCCTGTTACAATGACGACGACGACAAAGAAAGGAAATACACGGTCTTCCTCAGCCACTGAAGGCTGACTCACTGTCCTGGCTTGTAAGCAACTCTGCACTGTGACAGCCACTGGTGCCACACCAGCTGCCCACCTCTGAGGGATCCTACTTGTGTATATGTACTACAAAGAACACCTAACAGCTGATTTCCATTTTTCTACAAAAGCTCACTCACCTATACTCTGGGTAAATGGCCTAAGCCCTGTGAAACTTCAGCTATAATTCTAAGATTGGGAGTGGGAGGGTTAAATACCACTCTCCTGGTATTTAAAAATAAATGAAAAAATAAAAGTTCAATTCCCAGATGGAATGGACCCCTTCCCTTCTCCTGCTCTCCAAGCACACTCTCCAAAGGGCTAGTATTGTGTTCTCCTTGCACCTTTGACCCTTCTCGGGCTGTGGTGGCCTGACTAGCTTGAAGCAGGTTCCTATGACCACATGCTCCCCAGGAGGAAGATAGTGTTCCTTCCATAAGGCGATCTGGAATAGGAAAAGCCCTCCCAGAGGGTAGGGAAGCATCCATGGACAGTGAAGCCTAGAAAATATGAACAGTCTGTGCTAGGAAATTGCTCTTGGGAGACATCCACAGGGACGGATATCTGTGCCTGAAAGCTTAAATGTTCACATTGCTGTTCTCTGCAGCAGGAACCGGAAACCACTGTCCAGACTGGCTTCCCATTCCTCATCTGGGTACAAACTGACCTTTGACAACGAGGTCATTTATTTCATCTTTATACTTAGCATCAAGAAAATCTTTAACCACGCCTTATTAAGTGAATGACTAAAGAAATGGAAAGCTCTCTCTCAGAATTTAGCTAGTATGTGCCTAATTTTCCCCATAATGATAGAGAAAGACTACTTCATAAACTATCATTCCACAAGTGGTAAAAAGCCCCTGACCTCACTGACTTACCTTTTTCTAACCTTGAGTAAATGATCTTTAAGCTCAGGATGGCTGCCATGAATCTGCTTTCAAGACAAGAAGATGGAGGAGGGGGAAGGAAAAGGGGACAGGAGAGGCAGCCCTCAGAACTGTGCCCTTTGTAGGCAATAGTGGCTTTTCCAGAACCCCAGACACCCCACTTCAGTACACTGACTAGAACTGTTCCTCCATCAGTTCACATCCTGTCAAGGAACCTGAGTGTTCATCATTCTTCATTTTGCCCCTGATGAGGAGGAGTGGAGGCATGCTGGGTGTGGGAGGGGTCAAGTTAATGCTACCACATATCCCTAAATAATTTTATGGACACACTAGCTCTATTCTCTGCTAAAATATATTGCAGAACTAAAAAGAAGCAACCAAAGTAAAGCTCATTAGACAGCGATAACAGTCACCCCAGAAACAGATCCCAACACAGTCAGCAACTTAATCCATGGTTTTTATGAAAGGCTTTCCAGGGAGAAAAACACCATCCAACATATGCTACTGACACGATCTGCTGCCAGAGAGAGAAAAATAGTCTTACTTGACGTCCCCTTCTCACACGGTACACATAATCATATCACAAAGTTTTTGTTTGTTTAGTTTTGGACACAGGTTCTCACCTAAAGCCCCACTGGCCTGGAACTCACTACATAGCCCAGGCTGGCTTCAAACCCACAAGGTGTTCTCACAAGTCTGTCTGCCTCTGCCTGCTGAGTACTGGGGTTAAAGGTCTTTGTCACCACACCCTGGCATACAAATAAAATTAAGGTGAATAATTTTATGCTTTTTTGACAACAGACAGCTAAGATCCAGACAGAAATCCAGTGTAGGCTGGGAGGGCTGGTTATATTTCTTGTAGTCCCCACAAGTACTACCAAAAGTGCAAGCAAGACTGGGCCAAACAACACTTAGATGTGCTGTATCAATTTCAGCTCCCAGTATTTGGTGTGACTCACAGGCTAAGATGATTTTTTATATTACTAAATGGTTGGGGAGGCAGATTAGAGGAATCCTATGTGGTGACCTGTGAAGATAACGTGAAACAATTTCAGAGTCCACAAAGGAAGTGGTGGAACCCTGCTTTACCTGTTTACATAGGTGTTCTCCCTCCAAGGCTGCTTTGGGGCAACAGGGCAAAGGTAAAGACTTGACTTGCAGCATAGACCTGCCGGGTCTTCGAAATTCAAATTACTGCCTGCTTCTTTCTCAAAAGCATTTAGCTACTGAGAGAACCAGGGAGACTAAGCCAGTCAAGGCTGTTGCCAGAGGGAAAATTAACCTGGATAGCGCTTGAGATCTCCCTAAACCAGGAGTGCAGCACCGTCCTCCTTCCGTAGGTGACACTGTCTGATCTAAGGGTGCCCACCACAGCCTCCTGGCGATGTTAAGTTGCCTTCTGAAGATTCTGGCGGCTATAACTTCTATCTGCCCCCAAAGTAAGGTTGGGGTTTCCCATAAAATTGAAGTGCAAAGTGGGGAAAAGTGGAGAAGGAAGTTGGGGGGAGGGGACTTGAGAGGTCAGACAAGGGGCTTTCTCAGAACCATATTTTGCTTATGTAAAGATAGTCTGGCTGTAAAGGAAGCAGACTGAGGAAGGCTCAGCTTCTGCTCTGTGGTTTCAGACTTGTTCTTCCCTAGATTTCAGACTGTCCTACTCAAGGGCAGCACATGGGGAACTGTGAGAAGGAGACACGATCCTCCCCTGCCCATTGTCCTGCCATTTTGTTGAGCTGTGTGGGAAAGATCTCAAAAGTTCATCAGTCTGTCTCATGAATGAAAAAGTAGAAGGAAGTGGAGGAAGACGAGAGGAAGAGGGGAAAGAGACAATTACAACAATGTATGATAAGAATGCTGATTATTTAATCCTGGAATTGTCCAATTGACACCGTCAAGGGCCTATGCTTGCTCAGCAGTCTCTAAACCTACAGAGCCCTCTCTCCAGCCCCAAGTATCTGTATTTTTAAAGCCTTCCTGGTGATTCAAATGTGCAAGGAAAGTTGCACAAAACACTGTTCTTGGGCTTCTGAATCAATTGACAAAGTGAGACCTGGGCATGCGCACTTTGGCAATGTCTAGTGCAAAAAAATATTAAGAGCAGACAAGACCCTACATGACAGAGCCTGTTTTCTGCCAGATAGGTTACTTGGGATTCAGCTGAAAGGGAACAGAATTGCCATCTTGAATCAGCGGTTTGCAGACTGCTGGAAGGAATGAAGCAGGTTGTTAATATGGGCAAGAATCAGAAAGTCACAAGAGTTTTGGCATAAGTGCTTTTGTGACTGTGCAGAAAAAGAGATTTGAGTATCAGTAGAAATTAAAGACATACTACTTCCACTATCAAGCTGAGCATGACAACAGAATTACTCAGAACAACAAAGTGGTCATTCATGGCTTCTAGAGGAAAAGTTGACTATCACTCACTTCTCCCAGTGGCTAGAATACTATCGAAACCACTTGCCAGGAGCCATTTAAAAATTAACTACCACTCAGGCTATTTTTTACATGCAAGTGCCTAGAACAAACACCTATTCAAAGTTCACAATGCTGAAAATGTATTTGCCAAGAAACAAAACGAAACTTACTGAAATTTGAAAAATAGTCACCTTGACATTAGAGAACAAAATATTTGTTAGTGTTTGATTTTTCATTCCTGTGATTTGGTCTTTTAGTAGCCTCTCAACCAGAGACAGATGTTAATGTGTATACACACACACACACACCCCTCACACATACATACACGCACAAATACACACTCAAACACATGAACATACACACACTCACACATGCACACTCACATACATATACACACATGTACTTACACACACACATACATACATATAAGCACACATACACACTCACATACATATACACAAAAACAAAAACGCCTAGAACTTAGAGCACAAGAAGATTAGAATCCAAACCATTAGGTTCCGATGGTGACCTTGGCTAATAACAACTCTGTAAACCTTATTTTTAAAACCTTATTTTAAAGAGGGAGGATGCTAAGGAGGAGGATACTGATGGTGATGATGGTGATAGTGTTGTGGTGGTGATTGTGATGATGGTGGTGATGATGGTGGTGATGATGGTGGTGATGATAATGATGACAATAATGGTGGCAATTAATGCCCATCACATAGGTTGCTTAAAAATATTGAGCTATGCCTAGAACACTGTTTTGGTAGATGATACTCATTCCTCAAGCCATTTTCTACTTTTAAACTGAGAAACCCATAGCCCTTACCTACCACCATCTATTTTGTAAGGATCATATAGAAATCTAATATACTTGGCATTAATAAAAGATGCATGGCTTCACTTAGAGACATACTAGTTTTGTTTGGTTAATTGATTGATTGATTGATTGGTGGGTCTTTTTAAATAGGGTCTCATTCTATAGCCCAAGCCAGCCTCAAACTTCCCATATAGCCTAGGCTGGTATGGAACCTACTGTGAAGCACAGGATGGCTCTGGAGCATATACTTAGAATCCAACATTCAGGAGGCTATGCCAGGAGGACTATGAGTTTGAAGCCAACCTGAGCATAATAAGATATTATCTCAAAAATTAAAAAGTTCATGCATTGAGAAATCCACTCTACTTCATCTTCATCTACCCTCCACAGATATAATTTTCATTAGCTTACGGGTGCTTTTACTGCTGTCTTATGCAGGTAAACACTTGTACATTCTCTTAGTCTCTTACACAAAGTTAGCATGTTACATATTTACTATTACTGATTTAATTTTTTTGCTTAAAAATATACCCGAGAGCTATCTCAGTTTGGTTATTTGTGTGCTGTGGGTGAGTAGGGTGTGTTTGTGTGGATGCATGTATGCCTGTACATGTGGAAACCATAGGATAATCTGTGTCATTCCTTATGGACCGTTCACCTTGTTCTTTCAGACAGGGTCTCTCCCCTAGCCTACTAGTATATCAAGTCCCAGGATCTAGTTATCTATGCCTCCCCAGCACTGAGCTTGCAAGTGCATGCCAACATGCCCAGCTTTTTTAAAAATATGATTTCTGGGGATTGAACTCTGGTCATCATGTTTGTGTAGTGAGCACTTTACTAGTTGAAGTATCTTCCCAAGCCCGTCATTTGGTTATTTTTAATTCTCCAGTCACACTGGATAACCTTTGATCATTTACTCCCCCTTTTAAAATTCTATCTTATTTCTATAAATGACCCATATGGTCACTCTGAATTCTCTTTGTGTTCAGTAGCTGAAGTCCCTGGAACAGCTGCATGACAACTGTGGACCTGGCTCTGAGCCCCAGTGTCTCACTTCCTCGAATGTTTGATGATCATTGAAATGTAGTTCATAATTACAATGAAGCTCTTGAGGCTCTAATGAGAGATTATTTCCTCCAGAAAGTCCACTCGTTTCTCCAGGATCCAGGGGCAAAAGGTCCTGCTGACCCACAGTAACTTCAGTACTGTGCAAGATCTTTTTATCTGAGTCTCTCATCTGCCCCCCACTCCCTGGCCTCTCATAGTGGGACAAGAATTTAGGTCTGTATGAAAATCTTGGCAGTGTTTCCCTGAATATGTGTCTGGACTTGCATCTAACGGCTCTGTTTCATCACCAGTATCAATTTATTTTCTGCAAGCTTATTATATAATTTACTACTTGGTAGGAACCGCCCCTGCTCCCCTTCTCTTTTCTTTCCCCTCTTTTCTTTCCCACATAGAGGCGGTGCCACTGTGTGGCTGCTCAGAATGCTGGACTATCTTTGAAGATTGCCATCTTAGAACTTAGAACTTAGAACTTAGAACGTTCTAAGTTCTCCACAATTGTTTCATTTTCTGAATGAATCCTGAACCGTTAAATTTTGAATTCTTTTAAGTTACCTGCTCTTTCTCAAAGTGAATGATCTGTGAGAATCAGTGGTCGCATGTTAGTAACCAAACCCTACACCAACACAAACGGGAATGATCTGAAAAACAAAGAATAAGGAAAGTGATTTGGTGTTATAGGAAGCAAAGGTCCCAGTGTTGTGTTACATGCTCTAAAGAATTCAGCCAGATACCATTTGGAACAAATTGGGGTAGTCTCATGACCCAACTCAAACCTCCAGCTCATAAGCACAGGACAGTGTTGCAGGTCCTAAGTGAAAGAAATTCCAAACACCTTGCCAATGTGAGAGCTGTGAGAACAAGCAAGTTGCTGGAAGAATAAGACACCCCCCACCCCCGACCTTAGAAGCCACTGACTCACCATTGATCACCAAGGAATGTTGTTTTGCAGGACACACTGTCCTGCCCAGCACAGTGTACCATTCTACATCAGATTATGGTGCAGGCTGGAGTCTATTGCTATCACAGAGTACTGAGCAACCATGTTCTGACACAATTGGAAAATTTAAAAGGAGAGAATCCATTCCTACAGTCTAGAATCTGTTTTAAAACAAAGAAATGCCATCTTGCCAATTAACAAAAACCAATAAACTGCTGTTCCCTGTAGACAATGCACAGAACAAGATGAGAGATAGTGTAAATAACTGTTGCCCCCAAAGAGTCCAGGAAAAGAGAGGCAGTCAGGTAAGATGGGCTCATTGGTACAATAGTGGCACCGCTATTGGGGATGGGGGAGGCAACCACTCACTTCTGCTCAGCTCTGAAGTCTGCTCCATAGGAGGGATTACATGCCTGTTACTGAAAACCTGGTCAAAAGCTTATAGCTAAGTTTCTAGAGGGTAAGCTACTGCTGAGGTTTTGCTAAAGAACATCAAACTGCCTTCTGAGTGTTTGTGCTTGTATACCCTGGCTAGTGCTGCGCTCAGCCTTGGTCAGAGAAGCTTCTCTTTGTAATGGACCCTGATTAGTACAGAGACTCACAAGTGATCAAAGTGCTGAACAGTGACTGGTGAACATGATAATACATTGTGTAAGCATATGAAATTGTTAAAAAAAAAGAGAGAGAGGCAGAACAGCAGGAAGAAAGATCTTTAGGATTAAATGAGCATTATGCTGGCTAACAGAAAGAAGGAGGGCATGTTGGAGGGTATCAGGCTCTAGCTCTGCTATGATTATCTTATTTCTTGCTCTAGAAGAAAATTTTTATATCAATTCTTATGGGAAACTATGTGGGTCCCAGCCAGGTGAATGAGTCAGATGCCCAAATGTGGGTTTTAAATAGCCTCTTCTACAGTGTGGGCTCTGTACACCTTATTCCATTCATGTGGGTGAGCAAGAGTTGCAAGGCCAGGGGATCTAAGGACATAAAGAATCCAAGTTTGTGTGTGTATTAAAACGACTTGCGTCTGACAGACATCTTCTAAGTGACCATCTCCCTAAACTTGAAACTGTGGAGAGCTTGATTCATCTTCCCCTGCAGTTTGATTAGGTCTTTATGAGTGATTTAAGGAGATTACCTGATTGTTAGTGACTGCCTTAGGAGCCACCAGCAAGACACCAGGCCTGACCACAAGCTGTCATATAACAGCTTTTCCAACCACAGTGATTAAAAACAAAAAACCCAGAATGTAGACACAGGTGGAACGCTGGCTCTGTGTCTTCCCATAGAGGCGGTGCCACTGTGTGGCTGCTCAGAATGCTGGACTATCTTTGAAGATTGCCATCTTAGTCTGGAGTGTGCACGCCCCTTCTTTGTTGGTGTTCTACATTTACACATGAAGAATACTTTCCAAGTTGTATCATTTTGGAAAGCAGATAAAAGCAATTTGCCACATATGCTTAGTTATAGATAGAGGAGATGTCCAACCAGCCAAATTTAAATTGAATATATATTATGTCCGTTTATTTCACCATATACAGAGAAATAGAGACAGTTTTCTGAGGCAATAATGCTGGCATTCATTTGCAGATGAATGGGAAGACAATTGCCAAAGGGAATCTTTCAAGGCCTTTTTCAATAGTGCCACTGTAATAAGTGTTAAGTGACTGCTTAAAAGGACAAATATAATTTAGATGGATATCTAGCATGCCTGAAGACAAAGTCTCATTAGTCACAATGTTTTCTCTCTCCCTTCCCCCTCCCTCCCTCTCATCTTTCCCCTCTGTGTCTTCTTGCATTGCTGAGGATTGAACCTAGGCCCCTGCACATGCTAGGCAAGCACTCTACCACTGAACTTGGCCCTGGCCAGATGTTCTCTTTAAATGTTATTTGGAAAGGCTTAATAAGCAAATCTTCTCCTCCCCTTTCCTACCTTCTGGCCACCTCCAACACTGAGACAACCCAACGAACCAGAACATTGTTTTTGCACTGGTGATATTTCCCCTACATTAGGTCTTCCTTTGGCTTCAGTCTTTAATACTACTTTTCTTGCAGCTTTGTGCTTTTGTTCATATTCTTACGTGGATTCACACACACTAATACACACTGTTCCAGGTTTCCCTTCTAGTCTTTGCCGGATTAAACTCTACTAGTCCTTCAAAGTCCCTTCAGACTCTGCCTTCGATGGCCTCCAGCTGTGGTTCTCTCCATTATTTTGCTTGTTATTCTACCTCACCCACAGTGTAATAACCCCATCACTGGGGGGGGGGGTATAAAAACACCAATTGAGTAATGTGACATAAAGATTAGATCGATTTCCCAATCACAAGGGGGAATTCAGGGTCATAATTAAAGGAAATGACATCAGTTTATTTCTATCAGTTACGAGTCCAGTATGCCAAGAATGAATGTAAAATTAACAAAGAAAAAGACTGACTTTTAAGCTTTCTTTGGGAGCTGCACAGTGGTACATGTCTGTAGTCAGGGGGACATAGCAGGAAGATTGTATGTTTGAGGCTCACTAGGGCTACATGACAAGTTCCAGGGCAAGTTGAGCTAATTAATGACACATTTGTCTCAAAAGCAAAAAAGAAAAAGAAAGAAACTGTGCCAGGAAGCTTCTGATACCGCAAACATATGAAGGACACACATCTGGTCTTCATTTCTGTGTAGGAAAAAGAGCCCAGAGAGGTGTGGTCAATTGCAAGTCATCAATTAGAAAACAAAAGTATTGACATAAACATACAAGAAAATGTATGTGATAGCAGAAAGGGTGGAGACACATCCATGCAAACCAGGGTGAAAAGCCACTAGCTTTTCATCTCACCTCTACTTTATACCCCCATGTTCTCATCCTTTTCGTTTATTGCTTTGTTTTTGCCAGTACAAAGAAAAGGAAATTAAGCTAAAATACCAAAAGTCATGTTTTATCTCTCTCTTAGCAAAAATTCAAAGATGTGATTTTGTCAAACGAAAGAGTTTTTACACGTCGATCAACAGAATGATGAAAACAACCCAGGGATGGGAAAAAAATAGTCAAAAACTATAAACCCAGTAGAGGTAACTGTTCAAATTTGTATAAGGAATTTGACAACAGTGGTGGAAACAGTTGTTTTAAACGGAAAAGGATCTAAATAGACATTTTCCTCCATGAGTACATAAATGACTGGCAAGTGTACGAAAATGTGTATAACATTATCGCTCACCAGGGAAATCATGATGAGGTTCACCTCAGATCTGTGATGGGGAATGTACTACTGTGTATGTTTATCTTATTGATTGTTAAATAAAATACTGTTTGGCCAATGAGACAGCAAGTTAGACAGAACTAGGAGTCAAAGAGGATCCTGGGAAATGTAGTAGAGAAGTGCTGATCCAGGCAGGAAGTGACATAGCAAGGAGACTCATATTTAAGTGAAGGAGAAACAGGAAGGGCCCTTTTTTTCCCATTCGCCTCCTCCAACGGCAGGATGTGAGCCACCGGCAAGGAGGGACGCCAATAATTGGCGTTCGATAAGATAAGTCTTATAAAATATATAGATGTATAATAATTGAGACTGAGCTAACAGATGAGAATCCTAGTCATTGGTCAAGCAGCTTTGAACCTAATACAAGTTTCTGTGTATTCATTTGGGCCTAACTCAGGCGGGCAGTTGGCATAAAGCTCACACGTGGTGGTGGGGCTCAGGCAGGTTATTGGAAAGAGTTATTGGAACAGATCTGCTATCAAAACAAAACAACAACAAAACAAATGTTAATCCCTGTCAAGGATGCAGAGAAAGGAGAAGGCTCAGCTGGATATAGTGACTCATGCGTGTATTCCTGGCATTTTGGAGGCTGAGGCAGCAGGATTCCCATGAGATCTAGGCCATCCTGGGCTAGAGCAAGAACCTGTCCCCAAAAGAAAGAAAGGAAGATTTGTTCACATTTGCCAAGAATGTGAGTTGGCAGAGACATTACACAACATCACAGGGAAATTTCCTTAAAAAGTAAACAGTATTTCAATAGGACCCAGCCATCCTTCCTCTCGGTTTACATTCAAAGGAAATAAAACCCTGATGTCAAGCAGATCTCTCTACTTCCGTGGTCTTCACAGGATTATTCACAGAAGGCTGTCTGAATCCCCATCAACAGAGAAATGAGTCAAGAAAGAGTGAAACAGTCACTAGGATGTACTGCAGAATCATCACGAATCTAAAAACGTTGAACTCACAGAAACAGAAATGAGAACAGTGCTTCTGAGGGCAAGAGTGAGAAAAAGGGAAGATGCCCGGGCGCAGGAAGTGGGCACAGGAAGACATTGATCAGTCAGAAGACAGATGAATCTTAGCGGTCCAATCAACAGCTCAGTGACTATTGAGTGATAACTCGTTTTGTATTTGAAATTTCTTGTGAAAGCAATTTTAATTATTCTTTCCTATGTGTGTGCACACGTGTGCGGGTACACGTGTGTGTAGGTAGGGATGTGCATATTTATGTGCATGCACACGTGGAGACCAAAAATCATCATCAGATTTATTCATTCCTCCATCATTCCCTTCTCTTTTTTAAGACAAGATCTCTCACTGAACCTGGAGCTTAGAAATTCTGCTAGACTGACTGGCTAGCAAATCACAAGGAGGTATCTCTAGTTCCTCCCAGCACTGGGATTATAGATACATACCACCATGCCCAACTTTTTATGTAGGTGCCAAGGTTCCAAACTCAAGGCCCCAAGAGTGGTAGCTCATTGGGTAGAGTAGTTGTCAAATACACAGGAGACGTGACTTTGATCTCCAGCACTGCAAAAACCAGGTGTGGTGGCATACACCTGTAATCTCAGGAGTTGCAAGCAGGAGGGTCAAAAGTTCAAGGTCATCCTTGACTACATAGAGAGTTCAAAGCTAGTAAAACACTGCCTTGCATTGGTGGCAGCCTTTAATCCCAGCACTCGGGAGGCAGAGGCAGGTCCAAAATCTCTGTGAGTTTGAGGCCAGCCTGGTCTACAGAGCAAGTTCCAGGACAGGTTCCAAAGCAATACAGAGAAACCCTATCTCAAAAAAACAAGAAATGAAAAAAAAGCTAGTAAGACTGTGTTCCAATAATTAATTAATTAATTAATTAACAACCTAAATTGGGTCCTTGGGCTCATACAACTAAGCAATTTACCCACTGAGCCATCTTCTTAGTCTCTAATTCTAAGTACTCATTCTTTATTAGTTTGACGATAGTCATTTCACAATGTGTGCAGGTAGCATGTCATCAATTGTTCACTCTAAACACATACAAGTTTTATTTGTTAATCACATCTCAATAAAACTAGGGGAAAAGGCATCCAGAGAAAAATATCAGTAGCTCATTGTAAATTATATCATCTCCCCCAACAAAAACAGAGAGGAAGATCTTACTGATATTATTGCTACCTGAGAATTTAAAATAGCCCATTCATTCTTCATTAACCACATACATTGCTCACAAAGTTTTCTTCACATGATTAGACACTCTCATGTTTCCCTAATAACCTCTCTTTCCCACAGATGTGAAGCTGCCTCAGGCTTTTTGTTTGTTTTTGTACTTGACAAGATAAAGGGTGATGGCCAGCAGTGTACTTCTTCAAAGGCAGATGGGTTCCCACTGAAAGCTCAAGTGTGGGCCTAGAGCAACCACAAGCCAGTTGGATAATATCATCAGGAACCCAGCACTTAAAAAGAAAATAAAAACTGCTGATGATTCAGTAAACTTATTCCTGGAAATAATAAAAGACAATAGTCCGTACACTGGCCTCAGAGCACATAACATAAATATTGATTTTGGATCATTACCAATGTCTAAACCAACTTTGACTTAAACTGTAATCCCTTCACTGTGCACCTCTGTGCTTGAATGGTTTAAATACAGTTTCCTTCACTAAGTATCCACAAGGTGCCATAAGAAAATAGTTGAGGAGACTCTAAGGATCTTTGTCACCTTTACAGTGGTGTCCTGAAGAGTTTGAGAATTTGTTGAGATCAGAGACTGAGCACTGGAAGGTTTGGCATTACTAGATTCTCCTCCTTAGTCACTTTCAGGGACACCTGTCACTCGGGAGTATCTGCTCAGTAAGTCCTTTCTTTGCTCAAACAGCCTGTTTTCCTTCTAGTTTACCAGAGAGCAGCATGGTGGTTGACCAAGCAAGCAATTATACAAAGCAGGTGTCTTATATAGTAAAAGTGGCTATATAATACATGTTAAGAATCTTTAAGATCAGTTTTCAAAGTTCAGGACAACATGCAGCAGGAGTCTAGAAGTGATGTCAGCCTTATCATTTTGGGAAACCAGTGATGCCCCCACAGTTGAGGACAATGACCTGGGTGGCTAAGGGAGTGGCCAATAAAACTCCAGCCAGTTGAAAAATGAATGGCAGAAAGAGCTGAGGCTGGTAACCTGGGCTAGTCGGCCTTAGAAAGCCAGTTGATGGATGTGAGGCAAGTTACATGTCAACTGTAAACATCCTTAGCCTTGTATAGAGTCCTCCAAGACTCCACCAGTCCTCAGAAACTCCTATTTGGCCGTTTAAGGCTCTTCTGCGATATGTGTTGCCCATTTCCTCCCTCTCACCCCCTCTTAGTTACTTTCTTATTGCTGTGAAGAGATGCCGTGACCAAGGCAACTTATAAAAGGAAGTGTTTATTGGGGCTCATAGTTCCAGAGGGTTTGAGTTCATGATCATCATGGCAGAGAGCATGGCAGCAGGCAGACAGGCATGGTGGCAGAGCATTAGCTGAGAGATTACATCCTGATCCACAGGCACCAAAGGGGTACCTAGCTGGAACAGTGTGGGATCTTTTGAAACCTCAAATTCCACCCTAGCACACCTCCTCCAACAGGCCATACTTCGTACTTCTTTCCAAACAGTTCCACCAAATGGGAAACATGTATTTGAATGGGGGTCATTCTCACTCACACCACCACACACTTTATCCAAGAAAGGCAGATTGCTTCCTCCCCTCACTTCTTCCTTTCATCTGCTGACCTCACCGATGCCCCCTCAGCAGGATCTCCAGTGCAGGTTCCAGCCCAGCACCCAGCCCCTACCCTGAAGGACCTCTCTACAGAGGCCTACAGAGGTGAGGCAGGGTGGCAGCAACTTCTGTGTTGAAAGAGAAGCAGCAAGCTGAATGCAGAAATGACGGGAAGGGAGGCTGGAAAAGTAGGCCAGTGGGTAAGAGCACTTGCTGTTCTTGCAGAGGACCCAGGTTCAATTCCTAGCACTCATGGTGTCTCGTAACTATCCATAATTCCAGGTCCAGGGGATCCGATGCCCTCTTCTGAATGGCATGGGCACCAGACACATAGGTGGTACACATTCACACATGCAAGCCAAACACTCAGGTAGATAAAATAAAAAGTAAACTTTAAAAGTTCTTTAATGAAACAAGGGAAAGGGGAATAGAGTGGCTGACGTGAGAGATGTGTCACACATGGAGATGAGGAGGTGGATGTCTGCAGACCAGGATGGGGACTGATCTTTTTGCCTTGGTGGGGTCCCTCCACCAGGGAACTGATTCAACTACACCAACCTCAGACTGACATTCTGACCAGATGGATATGCGTCAGTTTGCAGCACACACAAAGATAAAGTAAGAATGTTCATCAGTGCAAATCACAGGATGCCCAGTCAGCCTCAGGGAACAGCAGCCCCAAGCCTCTGGAGGCAAGGATGAGGGACACTGGTTAGTCTTCAAGGCTGTTAGTCACATGTGTTGTCTCTTACAGGGCTGCGTGCAGTGTGGACATCTGTCCTCACCCTCTAACCAAGACAGTATGCTGCTCAGTGGGCTTCCACGGCCCATTCTCTAGTTTCTAGTGGCCTCTGCTGTGCATCCACAACACTAATTCTCCCTTCATAGGTGCTGCCCTTCTTTAGGCAAAAGACAGTGTGATGGGGAGTGCTCTGTTATATCCCCCAAACCATCAGCTCATCTGCAGCTCCCCAGTTCTGGTGTTCTACCTGTGACATCTCAACCCACAGTGGCCATGCCAAGACAGCCCAGGTTCAGCTGGGTCTTATAACCCTCCTCAAGTCATTGGGTCCACCTTTCACAGGAAGCCACAGTGCCCTTGGATAGAGATATCCATGGCTATGCTTCCCCATGCCCACCTTACCCTGTCTCTGCACACAGCGACTGCCAGCATCTTGTCTACAGAGTGCCCGGAGCTAAGGAGGGCTCTGATATCCCATAGCAGCAGGCTCCAGAGAACTCACTGCCCTCTCAAAGGTTTGGATGTGCTTAAAGCTGATTGGTCTGTCAAGCTCCTGACTCAAGATAGCTCTGGGGTGGGGGTAAGATGGGGTGGGGCTTGGGAAAGAGCTAGCTCCTTAGAGCTATACACCAGAGTCTCTTCAGTTTGCAGAGCTTGAATTCTGATTCAAATGCTAGGGGATAGGGCCCACGCTCATGACTCAAAGAAGTGGTGCCTGTTCCCACACCCAAATGGGTGATATTCAAGTGAATTCATCTGGTCAAAGGTGACAATGTCACTTTACAGAACTAGCATATATGGTGGTTGTTGGCCACTTCCACCCCTGACAGCTATGGCAACTACTCCTTTGCTAATCAAGAATCAAGCTCTGGGCTTGTGCTGTAAAACCAAGCCACTCTGCCAAAAGAGCTCACAAAATCTTACAGTAAAATCGAAAGTTTATAACAAATTGATTCTCATGCAGCTTGCAGGCTGGGTCAAAAGATGATCCTCATAAACCCTGTCTCCTGGAGTGCACAGTTTTCTCATAAAATGCCCTTGGAGTATGATTTGCTTCTAACTAACAGAACTGGCAAATGAAGGGTTTCTTTTGTTTTGTTTTTTGGATGTAATTGAGATTCCAAATTAGCTCATTTTCAGCTAGTTCAAGAGGAGACTTTCCGGGTCTCAGGAGACCTGAGTTTGTCAGATGGAGATGAATGCCTGCCTTTTGAAGGAGAGATGGCCTCCTCCCTCCCATCAGAGGTTCTTCTTTCTGACTTGATGATGTAATCAGTTATGTTGCAGAAGCCCACATGGAAACCAGCAAGTAGTTTCTAGGATCTGTAGAGACATGTAGGTGATTAGGTCAACCTCCATTTGACAGTCAGCACCATGTTGGTGGCTCCATCCATACAGACAAAGGGAAATGAGTATGCCAACATGCTCAACAAGCACAGAAGAAAAGTCTTTCCAAGTCAACCCTCCGGATGACAATGCAGCCCAGCCATTGTCTTCATTGTGATTTGTGATAGCCAAGTAGAGGGTCATTCCTAGAGTCATGACCCCAAAAAACTTAGGGGCAAATAGTGCTGTAGACTTTGTTCTCTGTTCTTCTTTTGCAAATATTTCAACCCCCCAAATCACATTCTTAAAGATGCATAAGTGATATTAAGATTTCTGAGTCAACACTGCGTATCAGGGAAGAATGTATTCAGTTATCAGAAACTTTGGCAGAATTTCTGAAAGCTCAAAAATAAAAACAATAGGTCAAGCATGGTGCATGCACTTGGGAGGCAGAGGCAGGGGAATCTCTGTAAGTCTGAGGCCAGCTTGGTCTACAATGAAAATTCTAAGCCAACCAAGGATACAAAGTACACTGTATCTCAAAAAAATTAAGTTTGTTTGTGTGTTTGTGTGTAGTTTAAATTAACATCTGGAAATAGATGATGCTTTCTTTGAAAAGCTGGGTTTTGCTTGTTTGTTTGGAAAAAATACTTTGACAGACTACTTGTGCAATCGTTGCTTAGGGCATATATTAGCAAACTAAGATGGATCTGAATTTTTCTGCATTTCAAGAATTTAGAGGTGTGGCAGCTGTTTTTAGTAGTTCAATGTTATTATCCCAGAAAAACTGAATGTTTTGTTCACTCTCTTTTTTATTCAAAAGATACCATATATGCTGTCATGTCTTGTTTTTCTCAATTAAACAATACATCTTGGAGGTCTCTCTGTATCCATACATAGACTTTTTTGTGTCTTTTTTACTACAGTATAATATACCATTGTGTATGTAGAAGTACCATAGTTGATTCAACTAGTTTGTTCTCTAGAGACATTTGGATTGTGTATAAGTTTTTTTCTATTGTACACTACACAGAAGGGAATAAATGCACTACTTATTTTGAACATGTGCAGAACAGCCCACAAGAACAAGTCCCACAATGAGACTTCCAGGTAGATGGATGAAGGCATGTAAATATTGACAAGTTACATTCCTAAAAGTTGAATCTTTTACTCCAGACACTAGTGAGCACCTGTTTCCCCACAGCCTCTAGAAAGGAAGTATTATCAAACTGTTTCTTCTGGCTTGAAGGGTGAAGAAGACACTCACTATGGGTGGGGTTTTTGTTGTTGCTGTTTTGTTTTTATTTTTTAAGTGATGCTTGCAAATCGTAGGACCATGGAAGGAATGGGTGAATGGAAAAAGAAACTGGTGGATAATGGGTTATTATTCAGCAACTAAGAAGACTGTAAAGTCTTTTTAAGAAAATGAATGAACAGGTTATCATGTTGAGAAAATTAAACAAGAATCAGAGAGAAAAGTGTTACATGTTTGCTCTCACGGGTAGACACTAAAAAAGGGGGGGGAATCTTGACCAAATCTTTAGTTTATATAAATAAATACCTATACATAAATAAATATGTTAAAAAAGCTGAGGACCCCTGGGGGTAACAGAAAGATGGCACTATACTTAGTATTTTTTTAGAAATCTATTTTAAAAGTGACAACAGGGTCATACTGGCACAGGGCAGATCGACAGAACAAAAGAAGCTTCAGATGACAAGGAGGAAGATCAATGGACATGTGGAAAACCATTTAGCAGCATCCTCCCCACCACCTCATCCCTATGCCCAAATCAATTCCTAGTAGATTAAAGATTTAATTTTTGAGATCTCATGTTTTATTCACTATCTTGAGTTTGGAGATCTCCTGAGCATAGCCACAAGGCAATTTAAAGGGGAAACACTGGTAAATTTGACTTTACAAATGCGAAGGGTCTGTGTGACAATATAGAACGAATGAAATGAAGTTTTAAAACAATACTGTCCTTCCTAAAAATGACACACTAGAGAAAAGTTGATAAAATATATAACAAGTAAGCATTAAAATCACAGTGATATAAAGAGCTTTTGTGGGGGTGGGGGCGGGGGAAGCTGTCCCAACCTGCAGGACATCAACCTGGGGCAAGAGAGTCAGGGATAGGGAATGGGGACAAGAGATGCAGAAAGAACGACCACAAGACAGGATTCTGATCAAGTGGCAAACTTTACTTTTCTCAGGCTAGCTTATATAGTCGGCAGAGCAGGATATGGGGAGGGGTAGAATGGGTTATTTGTGCACCAGGTGTTAGTGTAGGCAGGATATTAGGAAGCTACAAAGAGGATGTTTGGCAAGGTAAAGAGTTCATGAGTAAGAGGTCCAAGAAGGAGTTGCCTAGGTGACTGAGCCTGTGGGTGGAGGACTGGGTCAAGTTGTTTCTATTCTTGAGCTGAGGTTCTAAGAAGCTGTTATGTAGAGGTTAACTATGTGGCCTGCCAAGCATGGCCTAGGATCTCATGCCAAGCCCCGAGATTTGGCTCCCAACAGGAAGCATGTGGGGAGAGGGTAGTCCATGTGAGTGCATGTTTCCATGGGAGCCACAGGCATCAGGTTCTCCTAGATGTGGAGTTACCTGTGATTGTGAGCCACTAGATATGGGTGCCGGGAACTGAGCTCAGGGACTCCGCAAAAGCAGAGTGTGCCCCTAATCACTGGACCACCTCTCCAGCTCCATAAAGAGCTTGTTCAATCAATAAAGACAAGTATCTTATGGAGAAACAAGGCAATGGTTCCCAAAGACCAAACTACGAAGGGCCAGCCAGCATGCGAAACTGTCAAGAGATGCAATCAGAACATCAAAACATTACTTTCCACCAACCAGAGGCATCGAGATGAATGGTGTCTGTAAGGATTCAGGCATTACGCCGGCCTGCCCCTGACACCTGGCAGAATGCATTCAGGCGGTACCCTGGTCAGCCCAGGGTTCCATGACTGGTAGTCAGCGCGAAGGTGCAAAGGACCCCTTTAAAAGAAAGACCCCTGCCAACTTACGCTCCTTTCTTCCCCTCTCTCTTTCCTTCTGTTCTCCTGGGGCAGACATGACTTTTCCTATCTCCCGCTTCTCTTTTGCCCTCTCTCTGTCACTGTGTCTCTTTACTTCTTTTCTCTTTCCTTCCCTGCCTCTCCTTTCTAATAAAACTTCTCACTTATGCTCTGTCTGCCTGGCATGTTTGTCCCCTCGCCTCAGTCACCCTTGCCTGCCATGGAATCCACCAAAGTTCCCTCGCACTTTATCATAACAGGGCTGACTCCAGCTGCTGGAGCTTAGGCTTTCTACTGGTGAGAGCATAAACTGACTTCCCTGCGGAACTTCCTCAGCAATGCATAGTTCAATGTAAAATAGTTTTCATTCCAACAACCTTGCATCTATGAATTTAATCTAAGCAATAACTACATGCCTTTCTATAGACTTGTATAAGAAAAAAATCAGGAAACACTCTAGATATATATGCATGGTAGAATACTATCAAATAAATCACGGCATAGACTTGTAAGTCAGTCACGACTGACAATGTTCAGGAAATACTGATGAGTGAAAGCATACCACAAAACACACTCAGCCTGAATCTTTTTGGGGAACATGAGTGATGCTCTCAAAAGGTAGGGGTGTCAAGACTCATACCACCATGGCCACCACAAGTGAAGTGATCCATTCTCCCTGCACCCAGAGCATGCAATGCTCAATGCTTTAAAAAATGGATTTGCTGTGGGTTGGAAAGATGGCAGGGTTGAGAGCACTGATTGCTCTTGCAGAGGATCCAAGAGTACGTGGTGACTCATAATCATCCATAACTCTAGTTTCAGGGGATCTGATGCCCTCCTCTGTCATGCCCACAGTACACATACATGTATGCCAGCAAAATACTCATACACATAAAATAAATCTTTAAAAATGTATTTATTGTATCCTTCACTGCACAAAATTGAATCCCCCCCTCTCCTTCCCTTCAGAAGCCTGGCCTTAGACAATGACCATCATAGACTGCTATGACTGGCCAGTGGTTCATAAAAGAGAATGGGAAAATAGATCTTGAAAATCAGAATGAGAGTTTAGCAATCAAGAGAGTTCATTGAGCATTGCTTTTTACTTCCTCTCAAATAAATTTAAATATTAACTTTATTGCAAGCTGCCATGGAATTTCAAGATAACCAACCACCACTGCTCTGGGCTTATCTCAAGTGCTCTGCTACAATTCCAGGTCTTAGATAGAAAACACTATTCTGTTTTTCCTAATCTCCATTCATTTGATTGGCTGTTTTTGGCTCCTTCTAGAAGTGATGAGTAGTGGTACTTAACTGTCATAAGATAGACATAGAGACTCACGGCCAGGTAATATATAGACTAACCATAAGGTAAAAGAAAGTTGACAGGACATTATTTGGAAATCTGAAGACATGGCTTTCCCAAAACCAAAGAGACAGTCTACAAATTACCTCAGTGGTGAATTCAAGGGCTTAGCAAATGCCAAGGGAAAAACTAGACTTGCATTAAAAGATTCAAGTCACAAATCTGCCCGTGCCCATTTCTCCCTTTAAAATGGGGACCTGAAACCCCTGATCTTCCTACTACACAGAACCTCGTGAGGATGGAATGAAAGAGAAGCCTGTTGTACAGCTAAGGGTATACCCACAAACTATACACACATACACAGAAAAAAAATCCCAAAGCCAGTGTGTTTGTTCCATGACTGGGCAATACCTCAATTCTGATTCCCAGTCTGGAAGATAATTTAAAGCCAGGCAAAAGCTGTTCCCAAGGTTGATCATGTGAGAAAGAACCTTCTTCCACCCCACATTAGGATCTCGCTATATTTTAAAAATTACATTTATTTTGTGTGCATGTATGTATGCGTATATGTGTGGGCATGCACATGCCACAGAGCACATGTGGTGGGCGTTCAGCGTACAATTTACAAGAATCAGTTTTCTCCATCCCACTGCATAGGTCCCAAGGCTCCATGTCAGGTCGTCAGGCTGAGCCATCTCTCTGGCTCTGGATCTAGCTTTAGTTAGTGAACTCAGAAGTCAGCTCAATACTGTGGTCTACAGGTACCCCTTGTCCCTCTGCTAATTGGGAATCCAATTAGGGAGAGGGGAAAGTATTATGGTAAAATTTAGTGCTTTCTTCAAGCTTAAGGGAAAACTAAAAAGAACAGCAGGGAAATGAAGCGAGGTTTCCACAAACACCCACCACCTGCTCCTGTATGTGCATAGAGCGACTCCACACCGTAATTTGGAACAATCAGAGGAAATAACAAAGTCTGTGTGTTTGCTATTTTTGCAGCTGTAAATGAACTGTTTTTACATTTTTTCACTGTACTACAAGCTGATAATGTACTTAACATTTCATCAGTTTTTGAACCAGAGGCTTTTGTTTTTTATTAGACAGATGAGATTTCTTTCTTTCAGTGGTAATTATGCCAAGTCCCCACTTGGGCAACTATATCTTGGACAGTTATCCTAGAATGCAAAATTAAGGAGCTCTAGAAATATTGGTCCTATATAACTCAGAGAACAGAGGAACTAGCAAGGCCCAGAAGCTGGCATTGTATACACAAGTCTGGGTGTTACCTCCCTCTGCCTGACTTTTTCCAGTTGAGTAAACACTAGCACCCACCCCACCAGGTTGGAGCAGCTTTTTGGGCAGTCCAATGGTGTTTTAGTCTGTTTTCTGTTGTTCTAACAGGATAGCTGAGTATCAGTGAATTATAAAGAACAAAGAAGCTGTTAACTTGGGTTCCTGGGAGGTTCAGGAGCCTGGGAAGCCCACGGGCATGGCATGGGCATCTTCACAACTTCTGATGAGGTTCTCTTGATGTTTCAGAGCACAGTGGGATGCAGAAGGGAGGATGGACACACGAGTACCTCGTGCTCTTGTGGAAACTACGACAGTCCCAGAAGAAAGGGAAGAAAGGTACTAATACCTCTTGGCATTCAACTCAGCTCCCAAAGGTCCCACCCCAATCAAATTTCACTATCAATTTTGTGGAGACAAACCATGTATAAATCATAGCAGTGGGCCACTCAGCTATGACCTCCACCCACAAACACCCCACAAGCCAGCAGAGAACACACCAGTGATGGGCCTGGAAAGATTGTCTGTCTTCCTCAGGACCACAGTGGTGCACAGTTCCAGGGCCACATCCTGTGATCCACCCTGAGGTTGTACCATGTAACCACGCCCCTATTCCTTCCCCATGCTTTGATTCTGTAGGTCTAACAAGGGAGGGAGGGAGAAGGAAGAGAGAAGCCATAGCCTTGAGTTGAGGTGTTGTTAAAAGAAGCTGAAGAATACCAAGTGGGTTTTAAAAGTTAAACTGAATACACACTACCTGTATATTCACTGTATGGACAGTAGGCCAGCCCTGCCCATAGCTAATGTTTCATGGGCCATGACATGGTCTCAGCCATGGTTACTGAGGAATAGATAAAGTATGCCAATCACCATTATTCCCCCTCCCCCAAAACTCATGTAGATGCTGGCCATGAACTGGGTGGATGTTGCTTTAACCCACTGTTGCTACATTACCACCAAACCCAAATTTCTCAAGGGAGGCAGAGAACAATTTTACAGATGGTGAGTAAGAAAAAAGCAAAACCAAGGGAAGAACGGTCAAGATTACAGAATGTGTTTTACTGGAAAGCAGGCATTGCTTGCGATCTCCCATCAACAACTGAATTGTATCAAAGCGATGCTGCCTAACAGTCATGCAGGGAACCCGAGAGAGTGGCCAGGCTACTGTATTTTCTAGTTAGTTTATTGGTTCACTGACGGCAAGGGCTACTTCTAAAATGCTTGAAACATTTATTCATGCCTGTGTTCTTTATCTAATAGCCTCCTTCATAAAGCCAGATTCCAGCCCATCTGATTACCTACTGTGAAAGAATGGATCCTGAACTAATTAACAGATTACCTAAAGGAAGACCCAGAGGCACCACAGCCAGTGTCTACAGGAGCTGACTCTCGAGGATGTGGCCTGTGGTCAGTATTACACTGGGCATGAGTGTCAAGTTCACCGACACACTCTGACCCTGAAAACAGGAAGCACATAAACAGTTCCCAAGTTTCCTCCTTTTGGAAGATTCCACAGAGATGGTGCCATCTTGAATTCAGGAATGAGGCCATGCTGGGATGGAGAAAGTTCCAGGTCCACACAAGGGCTCTGGATGGGAGCCACACAGTCCAGGCACCTGAGAAGCTGTAGGATCAGCTGTTCGTCATCAAGGCAGTCTCCCCATGCGGCGCTCACCAGCCATCTAGATGTAGAGGAGCGAAAAAAAAGGCATAGACATTGCACACTTGTCTGTTTCTTCACTGTATCCCCCCATCCCTGTGTGCAGCTCCGACTCGTGTCCACAGAGTCCCAGCCGTGAAGCTGCCTAGGTCAGCCTGCCTGCTGGAGTGACCAGGGCCATCATCACTCTCCCTGCTTCCCCTGGTCAGGAGGGCATCCTGTCTTCTTCCTGAGTTAGTCACACTGGCTACCTGCCACCTGTGCCCTGACTCTCCTCATGCCCAGCTGTTCTGCATGACTCCCACCCCGGCCTCCCCTCCATTCCACTCATTTTTCAAAAGTGACAGTCTCACATACCACACTGCTGAGAAGGAGAGGAATGCAAGAATGGTCACAAAAGCCACGGAGCCCAGTCCAACACCCACCATCTGCTGCGGTGTGAGTGACGAATCTGTGGGAAGAAACCACACGATGAGCCCAGAGAACATCCCATCCCAGCCTTCCCAGGAGATCTACATCCAAACACGAGCATTCTGCCTTAACCCAGATCTGGGCTTCATTTAAGAAAGAATCCCAAGAATGCCCTACAGTGCCTTTGTGTCCCCAACAGGTCCTGCAGATGTCAGACCTCGGGAAACCACAATTTCAAAGTATTTCTAAAAAGCATGCATAAAACCAGATCATATTAAAGTTTACAAGGGAGAAAGAAAAAGAAGTAAAAAGCTTGTTGACACACCAAAGCTACGTGATACATGCTGTGTGCAGATCTTCTCTCAGGCCGGTTACACTTGATAGACGTTTATGAGGCAGAGCCTTTCACATGGAAGAAGTCACTCTGACATCATTTGAACTTGGGCTTCAAAAATGTTAGCACCAGCGCTCACATATAAGCACATTTTGTTGGACAGAGTTGCCGCCATTTCCCTGTATCATTAGCAGGGCAGTGCCGCTCTGCTCTGTTCAGCAGGCTTCTCTGAGGACTTTTAAAAGTCCATGTAAAAGCATTTGGAACACATGTTCTATTTGGGGAATGTCACATGACAACTCCAGGGAGATCCCTGATTGCAAACCGAAAAACACCCACATTTGTGGTACACATTTGGGTCAAGAGACTTAGAGTCCGTGACTTCAGCAAAGGCTCTGTTTTTATTGGAAAACAGCCGTCTCTGTGTGGGACGCACTGCTGTAAGCACCTCACACAGGTTAACTCAGTCTCCTGTGGTAGTTAATCCTAAATGTCAATTTGATTGGGCTGAGAGACACCTGCAGGGTTAAGAAACTACACTCCTGGGTATGTCTGTGAGACAGGAACTGAGCAGGAAGACCTACCCCGAATATGGACATCACCACCCAATAAGCTGAGGGCCTAGATGAACAGATGCAGAAGGGGGCTGACTGGCTTGGGCTTGCCTTTCCTCTCTTTGCTTCCTGGGTACCATGAGGTGAGCCACCTCCTCCAGTACATTTTGTGCTGCCTCATTTAAGCCAGAGCAATGGAGCTGGTTGACTATAGACAGACACCTCCAGAACTACAAGCCCAAATAAGCTTTTCACCTATGGAAGCTATTTGTTCAGTTACTGTGTTACCATGATAAAAACACCCATACATCTCCTAATGAATGCTTATACTGAAAATTTTATTCTCTCTTTACAGATGAGGGTCCAAGGCACAGAGGAAGTAAGCACAGCTCAGATGTCTATGATCAACTTAAGGGAAATTTGGTCCCAGTGGAAATTCTGTAGGATCCCTGGCACCTGCAAGCACAGCCATGGAACACACCACTTTTAATAGTAAAGCAAAACTCACTGTCCCAGGGTGTGTTGTCACAAGACTTTCTAGAAAAACATGGACTGGCCAGGTATATGGTCTACATTTATGACCCCAACACTTGGGAAGTTGAGGCAGGAGAATCATGAGTTTGAGGTCAAACTGGATTGCATAGTAAGACCTTATCTCAGAGTAACAACCAAAAAAAGAAAAAGAATCGTACCTTGTATATTCAGACCAAGAGAATCTCGACACTTTAAGACGCTAAATTATCAAATGGAAAGAGGAGCAATGGGGAAATTGAAAGTTATTTGTATCTTATATATGGGTAGACTTGATCATCAGACACAAAGACAGTAGAATGTTGGGAAGAATATGCTAGAACAAAGCCAACTCCATCAAGCCATTTCACAGTTGAACACTGGAATGATGATGTCCAAGTCTTTATCTCAACACCACCCCTCTCTACCAGTGGAACTTCAGCTCATCAACCACTGTGTGTTTATGTTTTCACTCTGAGGGATACTCTAAGCACATGGAAACTGTAACAACAGTACCCACCTTCCAGGGTTACTGTGAGAAATAATGATTTGCCACACAGCACCAGCCACCTAGCATTCAATCAACAAATGTCCGCTACTGTTAACTATTGTTACCATTATTCTATAACTGGGAAGGAGAAAAAAAGTGGCTAATTAGTATAAAGTGATTTTGATCACTAAAGCTTATTCTATATTACCAACAAAAAATTCAGTAAATACTTAAATTGAAATATAAAATAACTGAAAAATGTTGTTATTTATATACTATTAAAGTGGGTGAGAATTGTTTGATATATTTATTTTAAATATAATTATTTAAAATTATTTAATTTTAATTAAATAATATTTATCATTTAATTATTTAATAAATTATTTAACTATATTTAAATTGGGAGCCTTATAAACTTAACTACATTCAAAAGCATGTATTTTATATACACGAAACTGCCATTAGTAGGGCTAAAAAGCTCCATTTGCACTATTAGTGAAGTTTTAGGTTTGTAAGAGAAAATGCTGCCTTTAATCCCAGCACTTGAGAGGCAGAGGCAGGCAGAGCTATAAGTTCAAGGCCAGCCTGGTCTATAAATCGAGTTCCAGGACAGCCAGGACTACACAGAGAAATCCTGTCTCAAAACAAAACAAAAACAAACAAAGGTGTAAGTATGAGAAAGAGAGATGGGGGAGGGAGTGAGCATTCAGCATTGGAGATGGGGTGGGGGTGAGGGCTGGCACTTTCACTGAGTACGCCATGCAGCTAACCCTTCCTCCTCTCTAGTTCTCGTTATCAGTATTTTCACTATGTGCTTCCTGCACATTTTAATCTTTGATAAATAAAAACATGTACTGGAGTTCACGCTGTGTGGGTTCTGGATTTGCTATTTGTTCATCAGGAGTTACTAGTGAGGCGACGTCAGCTTTGCATCGTTATCCCGCCCATTTCTAGGCCCATATACAGCCTGCCCAAACCAATGTGTCCACAGGGGTGTTGTTAACTGTTAACAGAAGTCAAAACACACAGTTTTCCACCCTACTTCCTTGGCCAGGGAGTGAGTCTGTGGAAGAAGGAAAGGAGAGACACCTAAGTGATCTCATGCTCTGTGCTGACTCACTAGAATCACTGTCACTGTTGCTATCAGAGAGCCAAGCCATCACCTGAAGATCTGGCCTGCCCTTGACCTCAAGCTATCTTCAGGAACACTTTTGGTGGCGCCTCCTTTGTACAAAGTCCTTGTCCACTCCCCAGCCCTAGACTTCTCTTCCAGATCTCACAAAGGTCATCTGCACTTGGTTATCTGTCTTATTTGAAAATTGTGTGAAACTGCTCTGATGGGGTTCTTATAGGTAGAAAGACCTTACCCCCTCACAATCCAAAAGGACAGAGGCAGAGCAGGAGCTGAGGAACCCAGCTTCCCTGACCATCCACCTGCAGTGTCTGCCTCAGCAGTGGGTCCAGCTATTCCTCGCTATAGACATTATTATTGAAAAATGGTCTCTGGGCCTGGTGAGGTGGATGACGTGAGTGAGTAAGAGCCCAGCAGCTCACCGTCAGCTGTACCTCAGCTCCAGGGAACATGACACTCTCATCTCACCTCTGAGGGTACCACACTCAAACGGCACACACTCACAGACACAGATACATGCATAAATTTGATTTATTTGCATAGCATAATTTGGACTTGGGCTCCCAGCATGATTCAAGTTCTTGGTGACAGGTTTTTTCAGTTCACTCTGTATACAAACTCTCAGTCTAAGCACACTCAGGGGGTGTAGCCACATGGCTTCTTCCTCTGAGAATGCCTTACTAATAAAATTTACAAGTGGCCAATTTGAATTATAGTATTTTTATGGTCTTGCCATTCTCTGGCTCCCCTCCCTTCCACAGTCTCATGCTGTGGGACCTTTTATTTCCCTTCTGAATCATCTGTAGACTATTCTCTTGGAAACTCAGCTGAGTGAGTCATGTGCTGTGTTAGTCATTCTGAGAGAAAGTAAATAGCTTTGAACCGTAACCCTCTTCTCCACAGAGGCTCTCTGCTCAGCGAGTAAACAGTAAACGGCCTCTCTTTAATCCTTCACTGAGAGACCACAGGTGCTGAAGAGGAAGTTAGACCCTGGGACAACCTTGACGACTTCCTCTGGGTGTGGACATGTTGTTTTCAGAACTGTACACAGGTATATGGTCATTTCCTGAAAGCAACTGTTGCCATCAAATAGTACAAATAAATTGGCACCATGACTCAGGTTGGCTTGGGTCATACATGTGCAGAGAGCAGTTGGTGCTTCACTTTGAACATGGGAGAACAAGAGTGAGGATTCAGTGTTTGACCTATCTTTGTTATTCTCCAGTCTTCCTATTTGAGCTCCCTGCAGTGGGGGTGGGGGGGTTTAGAAAAGGGGAGCAAAGCGGGAAATAAATTCACAGGTAATTAATGTTTGATAAAGCAGCAACAATACTGCATTCGTCCAATGATTCGCTCACAGCTGTTCTGTGGTTCCGGGTTCAGATACACTCTGACAGGTTCTCAACTCAGCACCTTTACAGCGCTGGTCTCCGTGTGCTGAAAGCCCTGCCTTTCCTTCTGGAGGCTCTGGGGAAGAATCTGCTCTCAAGTTCATTCTCACTGTCAGCTAAATTCAGCCCCTTGAAGCTACAGAACTATCTATGGTCCTTGTTTTCTTATGATCTGTCAGCAAAGGCTCTTTTCTCCTCCCTTGCCATGTGGCTTTTCAACATTAGCAGGAAACTAACTCCTGGTGTCAAACCCGTCTCAGTCTTAGGCTTTTCCTAGTCCCTGACCTGTAGACCCAGGTTCAAGGGCTTGTGTGATAGGTTAGGACTATTGGAATACTCACTTTGCTGAAGACTCAACCTCAAAATGCCTCCCCATAGCATCACTTAGAATAGCCTTTGAATGAATCACCAGGGTCCATCAATGTGAGAGACTACCTTATAATTCTACTCACCACAACTCTGGGGGTGTTTTAGTGTGTGTGTGTGTGTGTGTGTGTGTGTGTGTGTGTGTGTGAGAGAGAGAGAGAGAGAGAGAGAGAGAGAGAGAGAGAGAGAGAGAGAGAGAGAAATCCCCAATATCCCTAGGGGATTTATTCCAGAAAATCCTCCCCTAAGATATCAGAATTTTTTAATATTAAAGCCTCCCATGAAGTGTGTTTGAACATAACCTGTCTACAGCTTATTTTGTACTTTTTATTTGTCTCTGGATTACTTAGAATGGTGAGAACAATGCAAATGCTATGCACATAGCATATTGTTTTAGGAATAATGAGAAGGGAAAAGGCCAGCCTATTTTCAGCACAGCTGCTGTTGTTTTCTGGAATATTTCATCTGCAGCTGATGGACTCCACAGATGCGGAGACAGCTGGCTGACTGTACACCTGCATACTCACCGTAAACTTGTATCTTGCTATTTTTCTCTGTTTATTTAATTTGACAAATATTAACTAAGTGCTTCATTCTTCATAAAAAAAAAACTGATGGCTGCCTACCTGCTGGGTTCAAGGCACTGTGACTATCTAATGTATGCCAGGCAATGATCCAGTTTTTGTTTGTTTGTTTGTTTGTTTCAATATTCTCTACAAGTGTTTGAAACCTCAAAGAAAAAGATAATTGCCAGCTGCTTTTCAGTGTGGGAGAACCGCTAAAGGAAAAGAGAGAGGAAGGTGTGGCCCTAAGGAGTTCTGAAGAGCTTCGGGAAGAGGGTTTGGTTTTCATCTTGAGCAGATGGACGGCAACAAGCAGCAAGTCACATATAGCTAACAGGGTATTAGGGTGGGAGTCATCAAGTCATTGTGTGAGCAAGGTCCTTATATAAAAAGACGGAGAATAGCTAGGACACCCATCTGAATGGAGCATGAATGGAGCAGAATGACAGAAGTAGTCATCAGAAAGTGTGTTGTTGTCAAACCAAGGCTGGAAGGCAATGGAAGAGCCTGGAGAAGCCACCAAAGGAAATACAAAAATGAGTAATATACTTCAGAAGTGAGTCAGGTGGCAGCAGGCAGGCTGGGAGAGAAAGGGGAAACCTGAACTCCTGTAACGGGAGATGCACAAGGAGGCTTTGCCATCTGTCTGTGCAACAGGGATGAAAGTGTGAGCTCTGCATGGACAGAAATGAAAGCGGGTGCAACATGCAGTCTGGAAGAGAACTGAGGAGTCACCAACGACATGGGTTTCATTCCTGTGCCTGGAGAATGCTCCCTGATTATAGCTTGCCATCATCTCAGTGACTCAAGAAATTGCAGACTCCCAGGACTTTGTGGCTGGACGGAATCTCAGCCCAGGCAGAGGCAACTGAGACTAGCCAAGTTAAACACCATTTCAAAGACACTGTCTGAGCAGGAGCTTGACTGGGGCAAGGAAGCCCAGGCCTCTGCATTGACATCGAATGCAGTCCCCTGACTATAAAGCTTTCTTAATGGTGGCACTGCAAAATATAAATACAAAACTCAGCACTGGGCAAAGGCCAGAATAGGGCCGAGGCTGTGCATCAAGGACCTGGAATGACTTGGGGACAGACCTGGATCACACTTCTCTCCAAATGGGAACTGTCCTAGTTAGAGTTTCTACTGCTGTGATGAAACACTGTGACCAAAAAGCAAGTTGGGGAGGAAAGGATTTATTTGACTTCCACTTCCACATTGTAGTCCATCATTGAAGAAAGCCAGGCCAGAAACTCAAACAGAGCAGGAACCTGGAGGCAGGAGCCATGGAGGAGGCTGCTTACTGGCTTGCTCCCCTCTTTGCCTGCTTTCTTATAGAACCCAGGACCACCAGCCCAGGGGTGGCTCTATCCACAATGGGCTGGGCCCTGCCTCATCAATCACTAATTATGGAAATGTTCTACAGGCTTGGCTACAGCCTGATCTTACTGTGACGTTTCTCAGTTGAGGCTCCCTCCTCTCCAGTGACTGCAGCTTGTGTCAAGTTGACATAAAATTAGCCAGCATAGGAGTCTTCACTTTTTATTTATTCATCATCATCATCATCATCATTATTTGGGTTTTTGAGACAAGGTCTCACTATATAGCCTTAACTGTCCTGGACTCACTATCTAGACCAGATTGGCTTCGAACTCAGAGATTCACCTGCCCCCCCCCCATCCTGAGTGCTGGGATTAAAGGTTCTCGTTACTGATTCTCAAGGGTGGAGAGGGAAGGACACTTGAAAAAGCCACTCAGATGTTCTCAAAATCCTTCCTAGTCACCACAAAAGAACCACAGCCTCCTCTCTGGCAGTTTCTCCTGCCTGGTTTGAATGTTTCCCAATCATATCAAATAGTTCTGGATAGGGTGGGTTCCAGAAGCTGTTGTGTGTGTCTTAAAGCCTGCACCTCTTAATTCACAACCCTTTTCCTCGTAAGAACGCTATCCTGTCCCTGGAGCTTCAGGGAGTGGACTGGTTGAGAGCTTTTTGGGTGTTGGAATGTGTGATTGTTTCCTGTACCCTGCGTTAAACCGCTTCAGAAAAGAGAGCCCAGCCACGCAGCACACGTCTCTGCTAAGATGGCAATCTACAACACAAGAAGGCTGCCAGATAACTCACCAGATCCAAAATCAACTTCTCTACCCCTGCTGCAGAAAGTTTGAGTAGAGAAAAAAAGATGGAAAGTAAGATGAAGGCAGAGGCAGACAGACAGAAGCTTCAGTCCCTCAGCCCCTCCTCCACTCATCCTACTAAGTTCCCTACTGACAGAGTAACAGAGGCCCATTGTAAAGTCCATCCCTAGCAATCCTGGAAGCAGCCTTGCTTCACTGCCTCACCACCACAGCCCATTATCTCTGTGGCTGTGCTCAGAAGTACGATGGGAGATGAGGAGTTAACGTGACTGTGTGGCCCTAGGACAGGGGGCAGCATTCCTTAGCGATTGCCAGGAAAAGATTCATACTCAAAGGTTATAAATTGAAAAAGATTTCTAGAACTAGCTACAAACTAATAGGATTCCTGGGAATCAACTCCACTGGCTAATTGCCAATGGTTTTAAAGAAATGTCCTGCCAGGGAAGCCTGACAAACAGGGATCTATGATTACTCAATGCCGGAGGCAGTTTCCCGCCCCCTTAGATAACTCTGTCCATGGAAAGGAGGTTTAAACGCTTAGCACCGATCAGCAAGAGCCAGCTCTGGAGCTACCGGAAGGAGGACTGGACTGCCGCATTTGGCAGACCTAAGCAGGAAGCCTGATTCATCATGTGTCCCATGCTGCTGCTAGGACAGCAGAGGCTTTACCTACCCAGTAGGTGGTCACTGTCAAGGGCACTGCTGTTTGCCATTTGATGTCATATAAAGTTTGAGAATAATTATGTTTTCCATGTATCGTGGTTGTACATCTGGATCTGATCAAGAAGAATGTACAGCCCCTGGATTCCTGGCCTTGGAGCTGGATGCAGCAAGCAGCGTTTGAACTATGTTCTTTTCCTACATTCCTTTTGGGTTTTTGTTTTATTTTTTCCCCCTATATGTAGGATAGTTCTATTTTGTTAGAAAATTATTTTTCTTAATATATTATAATTATGCATCATTTAATCGTGGAGACAATTCTGAGAAATGTGTCAACGGGTAAGAAGTCTTCACTGTGAAAATGTCACAGAATGTTCCTTAGCAAAATAATATGAATGGCTATGTCTCCAGCTGACATAAACTCTTTTTTTGGGCCCCTTTGGGCGGGGGTCTTGTTATGGATCCCAGGCTGACCTCAAACTCATCCTCCTCTACATTTGCCCCCTAAGTGCCAGGATACAGGCATAGAGGAGCCATGCCAAGGTTTAGAAGATGCAATCTTATGTGCCTTCCCCTATACTTGTGGTCCACCATTGACTGAATTGTCATTATTGGTATGTGACTGAGAATGTGTATGTGTGTATTCACGCCGTACAGCCAAATAGCAGGTCTCAGGCCTCTGTAGCTCTTATTCTGGTCTATAACCAAGCTTTCCAGGGCCCTTACACTCAATAGGAGTCTTTCCTCCTTCTCAGTGCCACTCTGGCGGGACAACTGCTCACAGTGCTCTGGCTCCAACAAGCCAAAACTACAAAACCCAACAAAGACTGATCCCTATCTCAAATCCACAGTGACTCAGCCAGAGGTCACTTACTGTAAAACTTTGTCCCCACTGAAGGTGCTCACCTGGAGTATCTTGGGGGCCCACCTCTCCTATCACATGGCTGCAGTAGAAAGACAGAGGCCAGCTGACACAGCAGAGACAAGATGCTGATAGCAAAGATGGTTGGTTCCCACTCGTGGCATTGGGTCCAAGTTGAGATGTCCTGAAGCTGGTGACACAGCTTTTTGTATAATTCAACAAGCTCCCACCTCTTTGGTTATGGCTTTGTGCTTAAATATGTCATACTCCATGGCAGGAGACTGTCTACAGTTTTCTGAAGATAGCTTAACTTGTATATCTGTTGTCACCTAGCACAATTTAAAACACGTCCTCAATATGAAATTGGTGCCACAGCTTGAACATGGAGAAGGACAGCATGCATAGAAAGAACACGGTTTTACCTTTTACCTCAGCCCAGACAGCGCAGGAATATCTTCTCACCTGGAAGGGAAACGGAAGCCCATCTAAGTAGGAGGCACAGGGCATCATCTTACACAATATAACACAGATGCTAAAGCCCTCCAAGTCTCAGCCTTTCCATAGCCTAATTTGAACTAGGAAATCTTTTTTAAGTTCCTTCTAGCTTTTATAAGTGTGTGCATTTACTTTATGTTGCTGAGTAATAAACCCATGGCTTCATACATGCTAGGCAAGTGCTTTACCACTGAGCTACAATCCCAGCTTCACCTCTTTCGCCTCAAGATTCAGCCATGTATCACCTGTGTTCAAGGGCTGTCATGGGGTAACAGGTATAGGAGTGGCTCTGGACATCACTTCTGCAGGTTTCCAAACTATCTCAGAAAGCTCACACCATGCATAGACAACAGAATGTCAGAAACATCATTATTCTGCTGCCAGATCAGAACAACTGGCATGGACTTCTTGAGGACTATGTTGAAAATTCTGAGACCACACCTAGGTTCAACAGGAAGTAGTGATGTGTGTTATAGACAAGCAATGAGAAGCTCTGGTATGTAATAAATAACATTTTGTCGATCTAAATGAGGCTTAGCAACTTCATTCACTCAAAATGTGTCCAAAACCCAGGAAGAAAGCAACAGGAAGAAGCAAGAAACCTACAAACTCACTGGAATGGAGCACCTTGTCTTGCGGCCATTGTTGTCACATACATACCTGTCCATCAGGACACCTGGGACTCTTGTATATGACTGAGGATTTGGTGCAGTCTCCCCTAGGGTAAGAAGTTATAGAACGACCTCTCTGTAGGGAGCCGTCCCTGCATTCTCCATTACAAGATGGCGCCTGCATCCGGCAGGCACTGAATGTAAACAAGATTATTGCGCAGGCGCTGGGTAATTTTCCATTCCTTGATCTCTGCCTATTCCGTGGCGTCATATGGCCCGATGAGCTGCAGCCAATCATGGGGTGACACGTCCGAGGCGGTTGCCAGCCTTTATTAGGGGACGGGATTCTTGGCTCGGGGTCTCTGCTCTGGTAAGCTTATGCTCTCCTCTCAAGACACATTAAAGCTTTACTGCAGAAGGATCCGAATGTCCTGTGTGGTTCTTGCTGGCGAGACGATCGCGAGGGACATCTGGTGCCGAAACCCGGGATCGAACCAGCTCTCCAACCTTATTATGTGACTCTCTTTCACATGACACACTAAGTATTCTCGTTTTTATATTCTTTTGTTTTGTTTGTTTGCTTGCTTGCTTGCTTGCTTGCTTTTAGAGAGAAGGTTTCTCTGTGTCAACAGCCCTAACTGTCCTAGAACTTGCTTTGTAGACCATGCAGCCTCAAACTCATAAAGATCTGCCTGCCTCTGCCTCCTAAGTGTTGGGATTAAAGGAGTGTGCCACCATGCCTGGCTGGTTTTTATGTTCTTAAAAAGGTTTTTAAAAATATTTTTAAGCTGAAATTCTGGGGAAAAGCTTGGAACAGTCACAGGCTTTAAATATAATTAAATTTTGTCTTGAGACTAAGTTTTGAAATTGGGAATGAAGGAATACACATGTCACAACAAGAAGACACAAAGGGCTCTTCCACTGTAAAGTGGTTACTAAGGAACTGAAAAACATTACAGCAGAGAAACTGACAGAGGCCAGGTGAAGCAGGGAAGGCATTGAAGTGATGTGCCTGGATCAGATGCACATTTTATAGGGCTTGTCCCAGCTGAAGCTAGAACAAGAGATGGGTAAAATAATAGACAAGAATCTGAACACGTGATGGGCAGAGAAAAGATGGCAAACTATGGACAATGCTGGCTTTAAAAAAAAATGAAAAGAATGATTTTATAATGGCATTAAGGTGACAGAACTGACCTTATTTGATGACAGAACACACAAGAAGGCGAGAAAGAGGCAGGGGATGAGAATTATTCTGAGTGTCCTCCCTTAGCTACAGGACACAATGGGGCATTGATTAGGACAAATATGTGGAAGAAAAAAGAAAATGGAGATATTGGAAGACTTAAACTTTCAAAATACACTGCTAGGACACTATAGTACTAGCATGAAGACAGACATACAAGTCAATGAAGCAGGCTATAGCATCCGGCAAAGAATCCTTGTACGTATGTCAGATGTTTTCGAAAGAAGCACTTACAACAGTTGTTTTGGTCAAATTAATGTAATCTAGAATCACCTAGAAAGAGCCTCAATGAGGAACCATCTGGGTCAGGCTGGTCTATAGGTGTGTCTGTACACACGTTTGAGTGATTGTTTTGATCATTTTAATCAACAGGGAAGACCCAGCCTACCATGGATGGCACCATTCCCTATATTTGGGTCCCAGACTACCTAGTAGTAAACAGAACATGCTGAGTAATATGCATACATGCGTACATGCATTCTCCCTCTGCTCTTGACTGACTAGCTACTTCAGGTTCCTGCCTTGACTTTCCTGAAATGATGTCCTGGAATTGCCAGCTGAATAAACTCCTTTTCCCTCAAAGTTGCTTTTTGTCAGGTTATTTTATCATCATAGCAACTGGGCCACAAACTAGAACAAATACCAAGAATTCAAGTAGTGTTCACATAAAAAAACAAAAACAAAAAAACTAACAACAACAACTCCCCCCCCCAAAAAAAAAAAACTAGGCTAGACTTTTGCCTAATGCCAAATGTAAAAATTAACTCAAAATGAATCAAATGCCCAAAAGTAAGACTTACATCTACAAAACTCCTAGAAGCCAACACAAATGAGAAGTTTCATGTCAAAGGCTTCTTGTGGCTCCAAGCCACAGGCAACAAAAGAAAAACAAACAAATTGGACTTCAACAAAATTTAAAATTTCTGTGCATCAAAGAACATTTATTAGCAAATAAAAACAGAGAATGGAATTGAAAATATTTTCAACTTCATCTCATAAGAGATTAATATCCAAATTATGAGAGAACTCTGAAAAAATAGCAAAAAAAAAAAATCAAATAACTCAATTTAAAAGTTAGTAAGGTCCGATGGGTGGCAGTGGCTCACGCCTTTAATCCCAGCACTCACGAGGCAGAGGCAGGTGGATCTCTGAGTCTGAGGTCAGCCTGGTCTACAAAGTGAGTTCTAGGACTACACAGAGAAATCCTATGTCAAAAAAAAAAAAAAAAAAAAAAAAAAAAAAAAAAAAAAAAGGTAAAGTACTTGAATAGACACTTATTCTAAAGAAGAGATAGCCACCAGGCACATGAAAAGATGCTGAGCATCCTTAATCTTTAAAGAAACGCAAAACAAGACCAGACAGGGGGACTACATCACACCCATCAGGGTGCCTGTTGTTACATTAACAATTTGAGGTAACAGCATCACAGGATTTAGCTTCCCAACTCTTAATCCCTATGTTATAGTCACAAAGTAGTCCTGGCCTCTCTGCTTCTCAGTCTTAAAAAGTAAGCCTTGGTTTTCTGTCAGCATGCCAGTGGCACATCAGACTTCTGTCCTGGGCAGAGTTTAATAGATGCCTGTTGTAAATAGGAAGAACCTACATACTTCTGCTTCAAACGTATCAGTCAAGACATGTTTTGCTAGTCTTTACATAATTTCCTTGTTTCCAACCCATGTGATTTTGCACCAAGTGTAGCATTCTCCTAGCTTGTCCAGCTCATTACATTTGCTAATTATTGAGAGAAACACAGCTGGTGGAGATGAGACTTGCTGAAGAGTGGGGTGGGGAGGATGCGGCCTATCAGAAATAACACAGTGCTGCCTTACTTTTGTGTCTGCCTTTCTCTCCTGCTTCCCTGGAAAATGAGGGAAGACAGCATCCTGGGAGGGCATAAAGGAAGCAGCAGATCTAATATTCCTTTCCAACTACGACTTCAGCCGTGCTATTGGATTCTGGTACTCATGAAGCCCTAGACACTCTCAAAGGAGTGTCCTGGGGCAGATGCAATAAGACTCCAGAAGTGTGGGTTGTCATCTTTGCAGGTCTCACCCACTCACGCTTTAGAAAGCCAGCACTCAAGAGGGAAGAGTCGTAAGTGCTGGTTATTCCATGTAGCATCTATTGCAAACACAGGGTGGGGAGGGCCATATTCAAACAATTTAAATACCATGTAAAAGAGAAACTATAGAGGTCACATCATCATCTTAAAAACTATACCTTATTCCATTCACTTGTGATCCGTAACAGAATGTAGTAATCATGTCCTGGTTTCAAAGGTGCATTGTAATATTCCCCATAGTACAGCCTGTCCCCGATGGGTATCGCCAACGTGTCATCTGGAACATCACTGGCCAGTATTTCTGCAGCCACATATCCGTCAGTCAAAGAGGTGTTGCCAAAAAATGAAGTCATGCCTTCAGAACCACAAGAAAATGTGCTTCCCAAGGACAGGGGAAGGACCAACACCTGATATGAACTAGAAGAGGGGAAAAAGCAGAGAAATCAGCAGGGGCTTCATTAAGACGGGATATTTGTTTCATCATCAGGTCCTTAGCCAGATGTGCATTTTATAAAGCTACTATGCACTCCTGTTTGGAGGACAGTGTGCTTGGGTTTACTGAACTAGTGCTATGCAATAAGCACTTTTGAGACACAAGAGTGGACAAGCAAAACTGCTGGCTCCACGGATTTAGTGTCTGGCAGTTCCAACAGTCACGGACATCCAAATTTACCTACAGCCAGATAAGAAGAAAACTCCCAGCTTCCCCCTCTGGGAGAAACTGGTGCTTGCATCACCGCCTTGTGTCCGTCATATGCAGTGCTTCACGTGGACGAGAGAAGCAGTAGGAAGGGCTCAGAAGTCATGTGAAGGCCAAGCACCTACAACTGTGAATGTGCTAAGTCTGAGAAACGGCTCCAGACAGTCATGTGGGGACTTAAAACAGAACTCATGTGATTTACATTCCCTGCAGTTCAGAGGCTCACACCAAAGTTCACGCCAAACCAATGAGCGGCCAGGAGTGAAAAGTCACCATGAGTTCATCAAGGCTGACAGGATCCTGGGAAAGGGAAAAGACACATGGATCTGGTGAAAATGTCCCCTAAATGAGGGCACAGAAACACACTAACCATCAGGTGTCCTTTCGTCGTGTTTTTTAGTAATATTTATCCACCGAAGAGAAAACCCAGCCGGTGGGAAGAAGATTGAGACCACTGATGAGATCGTGCCTCCTTTCCACTCCTGCCTGCTCGGCCTTCATTTCCCACCTCCAACGTCATAAATGCATGAGTATCTATCTACCTCTGCCAAACTTGACAATGGGGGTTTTCAGGACTACCTCCTGCATCTGCGGGCCCTTTCACATTTCTTTAGCTATGATCAACTCCCCATAATTGCTGGTTGAGTTGAATTTTCAATAAAGGAAAAAAAATGCCTGGATCAGCATCAAATATGATTAGGGTGATTTCCAAAACTCATTAGGCCACATAATTCTATTTCACCACGGATTCTGTGCTTCCTGCTCTACATTCCTAATGCCCCATTTCCTGCTCCCGAAAAGAACAGGAATCATTAGGTTCAGGAGGGGAGCCCTCCCCACAGTAGCTGTTGTATTTGGAAAGTCTCCAACCACCTGCTATGTACCCAACCAACTGTTACAAGTCCCCCGGACCCCGATTTCCACAGAGTCTGGCTCACATTCAGAAAAGAACTCTGAACAAAGGAGATTAAGTAAAACCTGCAGTAACAATAAACATTGACTAAGTTTCCACCGCCCATGGGGAACACTTGTGACAGCTCTTCAGGGGACTTGAAGGTATGGTGACCATGGGCAAGCATCTCCCATGCTGTGGAGATGCACACTCTCAATCTGTCTCATCCTGCTAGGTAAGTGATTGTGGTGAAGTTCAAGGTTCCCCTGCAGCAGTTGATTCTGTACATTGCCCATTACAGGGCAGGAAGCAGCCTCCTATGTAGCTGGATAATTATAGAAATAAGTTCCCAGGTCCCAAACCTGCAGGATCAAAGTCTCCGGGACTCGGGTTGAGAATGTTTGCTGCTGATGAAGCATGCCAGCTGATTCCTGTTAGCTAGTAAAGATAAGAGACATTAGCCTCAAGTGAGCCCAGGAACAGGTCTGACCATCTGCCTAAGCTCTGCATGTTCCATGCCAGGATTCACACAAAAGACTCAGAGCAGACTCTGGCCTGGCAAAGCTGCTACCTGCAGCTCTAGCCAGGCAGCCAGGCAGCCAGGCTGGGGAAATGGCATGCACACCTTCTGGTAAAGAGCCCTGGTGACACTAAAGAAGCAGTTGCAGTGGTTTGGAACCTGACCAGTTTGCAAGGGCTTCTCGCCACTGCCCTCCCTGGATGACTCACAGGTCTCTACTTCCTGTTTTGAAGGCACTGACTGATACACTGCCACAAGGGTAGGCTGTCATTTGGCTTTTCTTTTTGTCTTATGCAATTATTTGGCTTAAGTAGCACATCTGCCTGGCAAATTCGTTCAGATGATGATACCATGACTTCTGTTCCCCTTGCAACAACAGAATTACAATACTTTCCAGTAACTTACGAGGAATCGAGAAACAGAGCTGTTTGGGCAATGTCTGTCCTTGAAAAGACTTGAACTTAACCCAGTCTGAAAGCAGGGCAGCCCTATCTCCAAACGTGCCTTTCCATACTTCTAGAATATCTTATACTTATTTTTACATTGATTGCACCGAAAGGGCCACTACACTGAAAGCTCAGGAATGATAAAAGGCCCTGTAGGTCAGGCCATGCACACCGGAACTCCTTGACCTGGTACTGCTGCTATCATCTGTAGGCCAATCTTAACCTTCTTCTCTGAGAAGGGAGGTAAGTCAACTTCCTGGATCCTTCTATGACCTTTGTAAATAAAATGCAAAACTGAACAAACCATGATCCTCCAACAGAGGTAAATTAATTCCATCCTAATGCCATCTGGAATTCCAGTAAGTCACTAACTACACAGTGTCTTGCCTGTAACTCAATATGTGAACAGATAAAAAGAATTCTCCAAATGACCTTTTCAGAAACCACTACACATACCCTAAGATCAGAAAAGAGGACATCCTGTCTCTGGGAAATGAATCAATCCTTGTGTCCCACCACCGTTAAAGTGAGAAGTGAATGCAAGGGCCACTGCCCGATGCTGTCAACTGAGGTCTGTGACCACGGGAACACTTAATTTCTTGAGATATGCTGCCCAAATGCTTGTCTCTGGTCCCTCATAAGTCTCATTCTTGATTCAGAAGGATGCTAGTGGGATGAAAAGCCCAGCATGCTCAAGGAAACAGAGTAAGAGGCCCTGTTGTAGCTACCCAAGTTCAGCCATCCACAGAGAAGTCTTCTCACATAGTGGGACCACTGGTCAATTACGGAGAGAAGACAGGTACTCACCTGATAGGTCCATTTATCTCCTTGGCTTTCCTCAGCCTGAAGTGTGGTAGAGGCCCTCCTCGCACAGTGAAAAATTCTACTTCTGGAAGTAGGGGCTCTGAAAACATTAAGAAGGAAAAAAGGCAGGGGACAGAAGGTCAGATCAAGTAAAAACACAAAGAAAGTGGTCCTCTGGGATGCCATGAAAGTTTTTAACCCAGAAAGTAAAATATGCATACACAAAAAGACAAATAATATATGAGTCCAATTTTGTGAAACATCTAGATTAGTCAAATTCATAGAGCGAGTGGCCAAGAACTGAAGGGTGTGACAAGGACTGAACTTACTGCTAATGCACAGAGGTTTTGTGTGGAGTGATAAAAAGTTTGGAAAAGGTAGTGGTAGTGCCACATGGTAAATATATACCCTAAAGCTAATAAAGTATATATTTAAAATAGCTAATAGTATTACATTTTATCATATATATTAAAAAGAAGTGATGAGCATTCCAACACCCACAGGGGATGGGTCCTGGGGTTTTGATGTTTGCTGGACAAATTCTTATTTGGTAGGAGCTTTGGTTTAGAGATGTTTTAAAGCATCTCCCCAAACTTCAGACATTGGAAGCTTTGTTCCCAGAGTGATGGTGTTGGTGTAAGAGATGGTGAATCTTTTAGATGCAGAGTTGGTAGAAGGCCTAATTGGTCACTGAGGGTGATGCTCCTGGGAGTGACTGGTGCTGGCTTCAGGGAGCGAGTTAGTTCCCAAGAAAGCAAGTTGTCATAAAAGAAACGAGACAGGACCCTCCCTGCATGTGCTCACTGCTAAGGCAGGTGGACACTTCCCTACACAACCCATTGTGAAGTCATCTCCCATGCAGCCCTCACCTGGGGCCAAACCCATGGAGCAGCCTCACCTTGAACTTTTATTTTGAACTAAAGTGTGAGCTAAATGAGCTTTGCACATTTTATTATAGCAACAAAAGGGGGACTAATGTGGTACAAAAGACCAGCATGTCAGATTTCTATATCCTTTATAATCACAGTGTTTGGTGTGTCATCTCTGCCTGCTTCCCAGCCCCTGACAACCAGATGCCCTGGGAGTTTTTCACTGACCGAGAAAAATACACTGACTGGCTGGCATCTCTGTGTTCTACCATGTCATTGGTAGCTACATCCAGATGTCAGGGTCCCAGCCGCCAGTCTGCCCAAGGGCAACATAGGAAGAACAAATTGGGCATTGGTGTTGCCTACTAGACGTGTCCTGTCTATGTTTCACTTTAATGGAGCTACCAGTAAAGCTACAGAGGGCAACATGTATGGACGCTATCATCTCTCTCTCTCTCTCTCTCTCTCTCTCTCTCTCTCTCTCTCTCTCTCTCTCTCTCTCACTGTTCCTACCTTGATCTCTGCAATGGGAACTTCTATCCTCTCCAAGGGATTCTGAGAAGAGGGGGCACCTGCTTTTCTATCCAGTAATTCATGAGACAACTATATCTGGCTATTAATTTCCTCTGATCCCACATTTTTTCTTTTCCTTTTGGGGGTGTCATCTGGACACAGGACAAGTGTTTTCACTCCACTTCCACCCTCCAAATACTTGACAAACTGAGTCAAGACAAGTAAGTGAAGGTGCATATATTCAACTTCTCCCTGAGTGGAGTTCCAAGTTAAGGTAGCAGAGTTCCCAGAAGCTTTCTTTGGTCTCCCCAGCAACAAAACCGGTAACCAGATACTATCTTACTTTTTGTTTTGTTTTGTTTCATTTTTCTGAGACAGGGTTTCTCTGTGTGACTCTGTTTGTTCTAGAATTCACTCAGTAGACCAGGCTGGCCTCAAACTTGGAGATCCACCTGCCCTTGCCTCCTGAGTGCTGGGATTAAAGTGCCCAGCCCCTATCTCACTCTTACGTATATATTTAAGTTTTCCTAAACTCAGAGGTGATACTAGTGTGATTAATACCCTTGCCATCTATACTTTTGACAATTTACATATGAGGAAGCTGAGAGTGTAAGTTCTTTGCCCAATAATACGTGCTCTACAGCAGAGGCAGGGTGGGAGTGCATTCCCTGTTATTCTCCTTTCTCGTTTATCCCTCTCACGGGCTTCTTAAATGCCTGACTCCACCAAATCTTCCACTCAGTGAATTGATAGCATCCATTTCTAATGCACTGAATGAAGAAAGGCCTTACAACAGGCCAACCCCAGGGAAAGAATCTGTTTTCACAGTCACACTGTAGTACCAGAGGTCTCCCCAGTGTGGCTCACATCAGAGACCAGACGAAGTAGACGTGGGGAAAAAAATCATCTCTGTAGTGGAAGCTGCTGCTTCTGTGACTTTTGTCTCTAGCTGCCCATCTATCAGTACACTGAAGAATGCATGCCTGTAATGTTGGGTGTGTCTTCAAGGGGCTGTGGCTGCCTAACCAAGAATGTTTCCCTGGATGATGCCAGCGCTTCTCATTTAAAGGTAATTGTCAGCCAATCAATGGGATTTGGTACAGAAAGGAAGATCTGTGTCATTGATGTTTTTCACTAATGACATCCAGAAGAGCCTTCATTAACCTGCCGTGGTCAAGTTGGGGTTATCTGGATGAAAGGTTCTAAGCATCTCCCTCTTCACCCCTCCCATTGAAATACAAATTCACACTGAAGCTATTACATCAGTTTAAATGTGTTAACCAACTTCCTTGTGTCCTGTTTAAAACCCATTTTCTTAGTAGCAGCCCCTCCCCCTCCCACACAGTTCCTATGGGGCTGTCACTCATGGTTCTCCAAAACCCGTGTGGCCTAGGCCCTGGAGACCATGGATTACCACACCGAGGACTATCAAGAAGAGTGGTCCTTTCAACTCTGAGAGAAGACAGCACCTGTTCTTACTCTTAGATCACAGCTTAAGTACCACATAAGCCAGGAATGTCCATCTTTCCAGGTCTGTGGAAGAAATTCAGGCAAATGAAGGCAGAACAGCTGAGTGACAGCAATGGGACACTGGCAGCCCATTTGTGGATGGATCTTACTGTGCTTCAACTGAGATCCCTTCCTGGACTTCCATCTGCAATCCAACACATTCCACGGGCTTAAGCTGTTTTGAGTCGGTTCCTGTCATTTACAACCCAAAGAGCCTTGACTAATTTTAGAATGCTTCCAGCCACCCTCATATTCTGCTGAAGGGCAGAACACACAGCTGCGTGTGCATTTGAGGGAACTCTGGCACCAGGCCAGAGTGGCTCTTATGTGTTTGTGTGAGAACTACTGTGAATCTAGGCGCATCCCCAATCCCTTGGCTAACCAGCTGAGCTCTGGCAGTGGAGACAGATAACAGGAGGGAAAGGATGGGTGAGCATAGGTCATATCCGAGGTTCAGGAAGTAAGAAGCCACTGAAAGAGCTAACGAAGATCTGAGTTAGAGCAGAAGAGGGGGTGAACTGGAAAAGCGCAAAAGTCAGTGATCTAAGTAGGAAATGCTGACAGTGTGAAGATGGCCAGTATAAGAGACACCAGAGAGGTAAGACAACGTGGAAGACAGAGAATGGAGGAACATGGGCTGCTACTGTAGCCACTAACTCAGCCATGATGTCACTCACCAGAGCTTGGAGAAAGTTTCAAAGTAGCTCATGGCTAGTCCCTAGTGCTGAGATTGATGTATGTGTGGAACTGCCAGGAAGGAAGTGAAGGAAAAGGAAACAGGCCAGGCCAGGGCAACAAGCCCCTTCATCTGAGACTCTGCCCTCTGGCCCGAGTACATCACCACGCTGGTGATGCTCTGTAGAAACAGTGAAATAACTGTCCCTTATCTCACAATCCCTGTGATGGTTCAGCCCAAGGGGAGAAACTGATCATGTTTATTGCTCAACCTTTCTCACGCTCTGCTCAGTTGCTCCTCTGTTCTCATCCGAGATAAACAATCCTAGTTCGGTTCTTCTCCTGACAACCCTTTCAATCTGTCCAGTCTCTTTCCACCCTCAAGAGGAGCAGAACCAAGTTCACTGGGCAGGTCTAGAGCAACAGAAATAAGGCTATCCCAGTTGTGTCCTGAGCCACCTAGTGTGGGATGCAGCTTGCAGTTTCAAAAGTGCCACTGTCATCTGGGAGCCAATCAGCATCAATTTCCAGGAAGCTTCCTGCTTTGCTTGCACAAGGCCTTCCCCCATTTGGTCTGTTCCACATTCTACAATTCCTATGAAACGTAGAAGCCTGAGCCTCAGCATGCTGACTCTTGCCACATTTTCAGGTGAAGTCACCCTGACTTCCTGCTCCGTGATCCAGTGTTGTTCCTCAGCTCCCAAGTTGCTGTCTCGGGCAAATTTGCCCCTTTCTGTGGTCCTTCTTACTGATCTAAACTACACCAAAACCAAAGCAAAGCCAAACAAGACATTCCTATCTGGGGTAGTCCTTCGACCTGGGTGCATGACATGGAAGCAGGACCAGAGGCGGACTTTCCTACCATTTAGAGCCTCCAGTAGCTTTAGTCCTCTGCCAGAGCAAACTACCAAAGGGTATCAGGGTTACCATGTGGGAAAACCTTGAGGACTCCAGAGAAAAGTAACCACAAAATTACAAACAGAAACAGTACAGGGACGTGACAGAAGAGCATGCAGTCCAGGAAGACCACACAACCCAACAAGCTGAGAATGTAATACAGACACTATTTCCAAAGGCAAACAAGAGGTGCAGATTCTGCTTCATGCCTTAAGTCAGAACACAGTCTATCCAAGCCCAGATTATTACAAAGGTAAGAAGATACTAGAAAACAAAAATTATCCTAAATTTTAGAGATGGGGGACATCTTTTCTTTGGTACTGTTGGAGGATGAAACTCTAAGACATCAGTAGAATTTGTTATATGAAATTTTCAAGTATCTGTTTGGCAAGAGAGATGCTCGGTGGCTATAAAGCTTTCCCTGTTGCTTGAGGATCTGAGTTTGGGTCCCTGATGCCCATGTAAAAGCCAGATGTGGTAGAGTATCCATAACCTCAGTGCTAGGGGTTGGGGAAGGTAGATGAGTCAGGAGGATCCCTGGAACTCACTGGCTAGCCAGTCTAGTCAAAATACCAGGCTCAAATAAATAAATAAATAAATAAATAAATAAATAAATAAATAGATAAATAAAGTGGAGTGCAATAGAGAAAGATACACATCAACCTCTTGCCTCTACACTCACAGACATGTACACACACTCACACTCACAAACACATGTATGCACATTCACCCATATATATGCCATACACGTGTTAAAATGTCTAAATGTCAAAAATAATGAAAAGAAAATTAAAGAATAAATTATCTTGGTGTGGGAAATGTATAGTCTAAAGATTAATACTGCTAAAATAAGGAAATCGCTGAATCAATACAAGGAGATGCTATAAATGCAAATGTATTAAAAAAATTTTCTTATGACAATCAACTTTTTTAAAAAGGAAACTTCACCTGTGCCAAAAGCAAGCAACGGCCCCAATTTTATGGTCTGAGCCCTAGGGATTAAATTAAAACACAATTCTACTGCCTGAAAACTCGGTATAACGCTGCCTTCCCAAGATTTGTACAATAAAAGAGTAGGAAGAAAAATGAAGACACCTCTTTGCTAAACTTCAGGCATGGCTCCATGCAACCAAGATGTGCCCAGCAGAAGCTCATGGAAACAAAGAAATGGGAATGTCCACCATAAGCCATCAACCACAAGGTCAGACAAGCCTTCCCCATCCATAGAGCTGGGAGGCTCCACCCCACTCTATCCCCCAGCATTTTGTGTAGGTATTTATTTATACATAACCAGTTAATAAGCATTGCCTGAGATCAAGTACTCAGTCTCAGCGTAGTCCTCCTACCACATCCATCACACCCACAGCAATTCTGGTTTTTTTGGTTTCTGATCTAAGGAAATCTTCCCATGCACTTTTTGTTTTGTTTGTTTTATTTTTCTGAGACATGGTTTCTCTGTGTGTCCCTAGCTGTCCTGGAACTTGATTAGTAGACTAGGCTGGCTTTGAACTCAGACATCTGCCTGCCTCTGCCTCCCAAATGCTGGGACTATAAGTGTGTGGCACAACACTCAGCCTCATACACATTTTATAAAGTTAAAGTTTATAAAGAAAGTGACCCAAGTAGCCCATTTCCTTCTATAGTGAATCATCTGGTCTCAATGAAAACTAACGGGAATTGAATGGTTTTAGTGAGTGGAGTGGAGAGATGCCGTGTCTACTAAGCCATTTGCTTTGGAGATCTGGAATATTTCAGGGCATGGGAGAAGTGTGTGGGCTGCAGAAGCATGGAGCTTCTGGTCTGACCCAAGACTGTGTCTCCAGGAAACAAAGACTTTGAAAAGAAAGCAGACTAGTGAAAGCCAATTCTTATTCGGACCTCTGATGCAACTTTAGCACTGATGACACCAGCCAGGCAGACTTTCCAGGATCACTGAGGTAACCTGGAACCAGCTAGGAAGAATGGGTTTTCACTGAGGACACAGGGTGCAGAACCCCTAGTTGGTGGTCACCCAAATGGAGCAGAAGTTTGCAGGAGAATCACTCAGGAGAACTGGTCTTGCGTGATGCTCCCCAGTACTCAAGGGTCCAGAGGCAGGAGCAGAGAGAGCCACAGTCCTGGCTGTCTTATCCATCTGCAAAAGCACCTTCTCTCTTTCTTATTAGGAAGGCAAGTAGAGACAGGAAATTTCCCATGCAAGATGCCGGCATTAGCCCTGATGTCAAACATAGAAAATACTTCCATCCTTCCATCCTTTTTCCCTTCTCTCCTCCCGCTTTCTTGGTTCCACAAGAAGCAACTGACTTCAAACAACAGCCATAGCCGTGTCATGTGGAACAATTGGTGGACTTTATCATAACATTGACAAGTACACTCACTCTTGTTCTCTTCTCCCCCTACTCCCCTCCCCGCCCCAGCATCAACCACTTTAGTCTTCTCTGGTTTCCTGTCTTGTCTCTATGAAAAGAAAACTTTGCTTATAAGCTTTTAGACTCAACAAGAAAACAGTACAAACGATGTGTGAGAGCTCTTCCTTCTGTCTCTTTGGGGTTGACATCAAAGATGAAAGCCTGTTTGTTCTCCTCCCTGACCTAAAGAGGAGCATGAAGGAGCCTGTTCTGAAGAATTCAGTTCAATGACGCCTTAGGCCACATGTGAGGCAGGAGCAAGAAACTTCTGTTATCTTCACCCACCATCCTGGCCCCTCCAGTAAGCACCGGCTCGCAAGCTTTCTCCCGCCTCTATCCCTCCACATTCCTCTTCTTCTACTCTGAGGTCTGCAATATATTTAAAGCTCTTGTTTTCATCCCGTTCCCATCAGTAAGATTTAGTTTAATGGGAGGCTCACCGAAGGGAAATTCCAGCCGCTTTTCTTCTGGGAAAGCATCCGCTGTTTTCCAGATCCAAATCCTTAACCTAACATTTCTGGTAACATTTGAAAGTTCCTGGTTTTGCTGAAACAATGCCACACACATCTGGAGTACCCTTACACATCCGCATATCAGCTTCTCTTTTCTCTTACTTTTATGGGATGAAGGGTTTTTTTTTTTTCCTTCCTCAACTCGTTAATAAAGTCTTACCATTTGAATTTTCATGCAAAAAACACACAAACAAAAACAAAACAAAACAAAAAACCCCACCAGGTCTAAAGCAAGTTCATTTAACAACCATGATCTCAATGGACTTCCATTGGCTGCACTGTCCCAGTGAACTTGAACAGCTCGACAGTGTCCCCTGGTGGCTGTGAGCATAGACACAGGACACTTGAGTGATGGCCTGAACGTGAAACAATGTGAAAATACACAAATAAAGTCAAACTACCTATCAAAAACTGTCCCCTGACTTACACATGTATCCCATGGTCAGCCCCCTCCTGCTCCATGCACATAAAATAAAAATAATAAAGTATAATTGAAATATTTTTAAAGCAGTAAAATCCACCCGAGTATGACAAGGACTAGAAAATAGGAGACGGAACAGCTACTCTACTCTATAAACTTTTCATTGAACATCACTTGTCTCCTGCACAAAATACTCAGGATTTCTCTTGATATAAAAATCTAACTCCTCAGCATCAATTACCCCCTGGCCATTATTCAACAAATATGGATTTATTGTGTAAAGTGTCATTAGCATTTGTTGAGGAATTCAATATAGAAATAAACAAAGGAAAAAAGAAAAAAGAAACTTTGCTTTCAAAAATCTCCCTTTTTAGAGGGAGAGGAGGATAAACAACAAAAAAAAATTTTAAGATCCAAAACCCAAGTTCTATGAAGAAATTCAAGGAGGGTGAGTGATAGAAGGTAATAAGATGGGGGTGGAGAGATGGCTCAGGGGTTAGGAGAACTGGCTGCTCTTCTAGAGGTCCTGAGTTCAATTCCCAGCACCCACACGGCAGTTCGAAATCATCTGTAACTGTAGTCCCATTGGATCCAATGACCTCTTCTGGAGTGCAGAAGTACATGCAAACAAAAAACAAAACAACACCCATATACATAAGTAAAGAGATGTTTAAAAGAAACTTATAGGTAGAGAGTGAGGAGGGTGTTTTTGAAAGGATGGTCAGGTGAAGCCTCTCTAAAGGTGTTACGGCTTAAATATATCACCCAGATACCATGTGCCCAAACCATACATTAGCAATATGTGAGAGGCAGGACTGTTGGGAGGTGATGCAGTCATGAGGGTCTTGTCCTTACAGTGGGTTAACCCATTTATGGATTCCTGGATTGTCGGGAGAGTTGGTCTGAATAAAACCCAGCTGTCTAGTTATGCTTTCTCTGCCTCACCATGTGATATCCTCTGCCGGCCATGGCCCAGCAGGAAGGTCCTCACCACCTCTGACCAGGTGCTGTCCTCCAGTCCACACTTTCCAACACCCAGAACAGTGGACTGAAGGAAACTATTCTTTGTAAATCCTCCAGTCTGTGTTCAGTTGTAGCGACAGAGAGCAGAGTGAGACAAGGGGGTACCAATCACACTGAGTGCTCATGGGAAATCACAGAGAGATCCTGCAGGAAAGAGTTAACAGCAAATGGAGAAGCCTGGAGCAGGGACCATTCTGACCCACTTGGGAAAAAGCAAGAAGGCGAGGGAGGGAGGCAGCTGGCACTTGATGAGGAAGAAGGAAATGGGCGAGTCGTTAAAGGAGGTGGTCTAGGGTTGGAGTACATGCTCCATGCAAAAAAAAAAAAAAAATGGAATCTAGTCTAGCTTTAGAACTTTCTGGAGACCTCTGAGTGGGCGCTGTCACATTCTTACTCTTTAGAAGACACCATAGCTGCTGAGTGATCCTTTTAAAAGTATGGTGAAAGCTAAGGTTACAGTTTGTGACAGCCGTGAGTGAAGGCAGAAAGATAGCTACAAAAGCCAGGCATGGTGGTGCATGCCTGTAACCCCCAGCACTTGGAAGGGTGAGGCAGGGACCACATGCTTGAAGTCAGCCTGGGCTCCACAGAAAATATGATGGGAAACTGAAGAAGGCAAAGTAGCTGGGGGTGGAGGGTGGGGCTCATTGTTAAATAAGACATTGCAATGGGCTTAGTGGCGTTAGGAATAATTCTGCATTGGATGGAAGTTGGCAAGAAGGGATAGGATCCAGCACACGCTTGAGGGGATGGCAGCTTTAGACGGGAGCAAGGAGCATGAGCAAAGGCAATATATATGGAAGGGAGGTATCCATGGAAGGCGTGGAGAAATGAGTCTCCACCTCAGCGTTTTTCATTTCTCATTGAGACAAAAAGCAAGAAGCTACATTCAGGCTGGAGGTCAGGACTCAGGGCTCAAAGACTTGAAGATAGCAGGGAAAGTTAGCAGAAGGCGAATTTGCTAGGGGTCTTGAGGGAGACTGCCTGGTATATTCCTGGCACTAACCTACACCTAAGGCAGTTGTGCCAGAATGCCAGCCTGTTGATACATTCTCTGTGTGAGTGTGTGGGCATGCCTCAGCACTTGTGTTCAAGGCAAAGGACAGTAGTGGGATTGATTCTCTCCGTCTACCATGTGGGCTCCAGGGACAAATCCCAGTCTCGGGCTTAGGGGCACTTACAGGGGAACCATCACCATATTTTTAAGACAAGGTTTCTCACTGAACCTGGAGCTCACTGATTCAGTTAGCTTCCTGACCAGCAAGCCTTGGAATCTGCCTGTCTCTGACTCCAGCGCTGAGTTACGTGCCTGACTTTTTATGTGAGTGCCAGGTCCCCCAGTGTTTGTGCAGTGAGCAATTTAACCACTGAGCCATTTCACTACAACTAGGACGCTAGTTTAATGTGTTACTAGAAAACAGTAATAAGAAATCTTCTCAGGTATGAAATGTTTTAGACTTGTTGGTTGTTATCATCGTCACTACTGCTGTTTGATTTATTTGGGGGTTTAAAGGCCCAGGCTGACCTCAAACTTGCTATGAACTAACCCTCTTGTCTCCATCTCCGGAATGCTATGACTACAGGCATGAAGCACCATGCCTGCCTGGAATGTTTTAAATGTTTCAAACACCCAGAAGGGACTTAACTCCCAGGTTTATACTATTTAAATGCAATTGACATTTTGTTTCAGATAATGAAACAGTGCAGGCACAGCTGTCAGCCTTTTTGTAACCCTCTCTAATACCACATCCTTCCTCCCTTCTCTTTCAAGTTTTATTTATCAAGACAGAAAGCAACAGTATTCCTTATCTGAGCTACCAACAGTTCTGTGGTAACTTCAATTAATACAAAGCTGTCATTCAAGATTTACCTGTTATCTGGGTTGTCAGGTAAATGACCACAGGAAGTGCTGAAGACAAAGCCTGAAGGCTGACTGTGTAGTTGGTACCTGGATGCAGATCCAGGCATATCTCAGGGGCCTGGCTGTGGCTGGTGGTATTGAAGACTATTTCCGGAACAAATGTCTTCTGATTCCATCTCTGGCCCCAGATGTGGAACTGAAAGATAAAAGGCTCACAGGGTGAATCACTGGCTTGAAGGTTCTAAATGCCTTAAGACCTATGCTTTTCCAGGAGCTTTCTCCCCACCCCTCTTCTCCCCCAACTATAGTGTTTTTTCAAGAAGTAAATGCAACAATAAGATAATAGTAACTTTTCAACACTATACATATTTTGTACATATAATGGTTACAATACCATGAGAATGATATATACATTTTATAGTAAAAGTACACCAATTGATCATTATGGTTGATAGCTTAATTGCAGCCCTCAGGAGACTTGACTTATTTATATTTTTATATTTTATTTATGTGTGTGGGGAGTGGGTATGTGTGCCTCTGTGCAGGTGTCCACAGAGGCCAAAAGTGGGCACTGGATCTCCTGGAGTGGAAATCAGAGGCTGGGGTGAGCTGCTGGGTGTGGGTCCTGGGAACCCAACTCTGGTCTTCTGCAAGAGCATAAAACACTGAGTATTTTATGCTATGTTGGTCTACAAAGGCCAGCCTAGGATACATAGTAAAACATCTCAAAAATAAGATAAAATAAAAGAGCAAAGCTCAAAGGCCCCTACACAGGAAGCTTTCTCTTTTTGTATCCTTGCACACAGTGTGGAAGTCTGCTGGCAAAACCACAGAAGCACGGCCAAAGAACATTTTCTTAGAGAGACAGTTAGGAATCTAACCAGGCACACCCTGATTAGGGAGCTCCTTTTTGTGACCTCCCTGTAGCTGAAGCTGGAGTCCTTTTTCTTCCCATGACTACCTTTCTTTCAGGAATCATCTAACTTCACAGATTCCCTTTGACTGTCCAGGCAACACAACCAGACCCTGGGTTCTGTGGAGACACCAGTATGACTACAGATGACTGGACTCCTCCCATAGACTGCACCAGGACACCCATGCAACTCCAGACACTTCCACGCTTTCTGACTACTCCCAATAAGTCTGTCTGCAGACAAGCAGCAGAAGAGGCTCTTCAGTGCTTCTTATTCAGTCACCATGATACATCTTCTGCCAATGGCAGCTACAAACGTAGTTTTTAGTCTTGTAGATTTAAATTTTTTTAAAGATTTATTTATTTTATTTTATAGGCATGAGCGTTTTACCTACATGTATGCATATGTGTGTATGCATACATGGGCCCACAGAGGTCAGAAAAGGTGAATTTTCTGGAAACAGAGTTACAGATGATTGGGAGCTGTCATGAGGGTGCTGGGAACTGAACTTGGATTCTCTGAAAGAGCAGCTGAGCTGTCTTAACTGCTGAGCCATCGCTCCGGCCCCTAGACAGGTTTTAAACCTGCCACATAGTACACACATCTACAAGTAAGGTTAATTTTAGAAACTCACTAAATACATCTCTTCTTCATTGGCCATCTTCAGGCTTCTCCATCTGAGGCAGGTTTCATTGTATATTGAAATATTCGTGATGGTCTGTTTGGCTGCAGAGGGGAAAGAAAGAACTGAATTTACACTGTAGGAAAGAAAAAAAACCATAAAACCACTAACTTTTCATTGAAATATTTTCCTAGGAAAAGCATTTACATAGGATGAATTCAGCAGCATTTTCATTTAGAAGTCAGTTTTCAAGAAACACCATGTCCGAGTTTAAGCAAATGAGACCTGGGAGGGGTTTAAGAACCAAAGATACCCAGTCAGAGGGTCCCTCTTAAAATATTTAGGCTAGCCACTGCCAAACCCCCTTGGCTTACTAGGTTTAAGTTAGAACTCATTGCCATGGGCTTTGGAAATCATTTGGACAAAGTAGGCATCAGTCTGAAACTCTGAACTAAAGGGGACATCTCAGTAGAATCACTCTCTGAGGAACTGAAAACTGCCGACTCAAGCAGTCTGGCCTTTTGTGATAAAGTGGGATTCCCCCGCCTCAGATTTCCACATCATGTTCTTGAAATCTGTTCATTTCCATCCTCGTGGATCTAAACGCTAATGCACAACCTCATACAATTTATTCCAGACACACAGCTACCAGACTGGCTTACTTACTGCAAACCCTGATATCAGAGGTGGCTACAATGCCTGTCCCTAGACTGGATATAAACAGCTGAAATGCTAGGCATTTTCATAGGAACACTTCAGTGACTAAGATTAAAAGACAAGCCCCCAAGGCACCTGAAAGGCAAGTCCCATGGGAAGCAGGGCTACACCGAGCGAACCTCCAACCTCACAGGGTTCGATGAATGAAGCTGAGTTGGTAGATGTGACCCTCCTGTGTGGGTTGAGTGTTTTTGCAAAGAGAAAAACTTGCTCCATGAGACACAACTTCACTTCAGATGCTGCAAGACAGCACCTTGAGTCTGGGGGACACAACCCCACTGCTGGACAACTGATCATGGTAGAGAGTAGGAGCAGTGTGACCCAAGAGACCTAAGTCTCTGGACACTTCAAACCACAAATAGTATTTAATGCTATTACTAATGTTATTGCTTGTTTTGTTTTTGTGGTGCTAGGGTTCATCTTAGAACCTCACACATGCTAACAAGCATCCTACTACTGAGCGACATGCCCAGACAAAATGCCAGCATGAACAACACTATCCCACCAGGTCTTGATCATATAAAAAGTAGAATGCTTTCTGATCACTCAGTGTAATTAGATGACTCACAATTCCTGATCTGTACAGGAGATGGCAAACCAAACACTAAACAGTTTATACCAAGCTCACTTGTTAATGTACACACAGAAGTACAAAATAGTAAACGGGGCTGGAGAGATTGCTCAGCAGTTTAGAGTGCTTGCTGCTCCTGCAAAGGACCTGGGTTCAGTTCTCAGCATCCACAGAGTGGTTCACAGCCATCGATAACTCCTGTCCCAGAATGCAATACCCTCTTCTGACCCCCATGCACACCAGGCACACACATGGTACACATACATGCAGATGCAAAACACTCATACATACATAATTTTAATTTAACTTTTTTGAGATTGGGTCTCACCATGTAGACCAGGGTATGCTGGAACTCATAGAGAGCTACCTGCCTGCTTTTTTAAGTGTCGGGATTGAAGGTGCATGCCACCACACCCAGTTTTTTATTTTTTACTTTTGAGTAAAATTGTATGTATATGTCAGCACACAGAAGTGGGTAGTAGTTCACAAAACAAAACATCATGACCAAGAAAAATCGATTCCCAGAATCCACACTCGTTATTGGAAAAGCTATTACTAGAATAAAAGAGATTACATGGTTACTTTTATATTCATAATGTCGACTACATTTAAATATATTCCTTACTTAAAATCCTGGTTTACAAGGACTCGAGTTCTCAGAAACTCTTTAGCTTAATCATGTTTATTAGACTTTACCATGCTCAGTGGTAAAATAATTAAGCAATTTCTTGTAAAATTACCAACAATACAAGGATGTGTGGTCTCAAGGCTATTATTTGGTATTAGTCAGGACATTCTAGACAAGAAACAAGAAAACAATGAGGTGCAAATGCCAAAATGAAAGCGGGAAAGGGCGCAACTGCCAGTAAGTCTCGGAGAATGAAGAACATACCAAACTGCCTGAAGACAATACAAAAACAAGACAAAATCACCGGATCTTGGCAAAGGTGCATTCAGACAGATGAAACATGAAAGCAAGTCATTTTCTTTCTGTGTACAAGGAAAAGCATGATTGCCTGGGTGATATCCTCAGATGTGAGATCCCAGGCCCTGGACTGATGGCTGAGTGACTACAAGGCAGCAGGCCTGGTGGGGGTGATTGAGATGGGGAGATCAGCCTGGATTATCCAGACAGGCTCAATGGAATAACAAGGATTTTTATAAAACCGGATTAGCGTTAAAGACAGGTGATGTAAAGCCAGCGGTGGGAGGTGGGGTGGAGAGTGGCTCAGTTGGTGAAGTGTTTGCTGTGAAAACATGAGAGCCTCAGTTTAGATCCCCAGCATCCACATAAAAAGCCATGTGAGTGTATTTGTAACCGCAGCACTGGGAAGGCGTGGGGAGGAGATGGGGGTGGGGGGCCCTGCAGCTCATCCAACCAGTCCGGCAGAATCAGTGAGCTCCGGGTTCAGTGGGAGACTCCGTGTCAAAGACTAAGGCGGAGAGTGACTGAGGAAGACACTTGATGTTGACCTCTGACCTTCACGTGCATGGCCATGCACAGGCACATGCATACACACCCATGAACACACACACACACACACACACACACACACACACACACACCCCACATGGGAAGGAAGATAAAGGGGTGAAGAGGGAAGATGAAGAGAAGGAGGAAGGTGAGGTCTGAGAGGAGGAGTGTATGGTGGCATACCCTTGGAATCCTGGCACATTTAAGGCTGAGGCAGAGCAGTGAGGACTAGGCAGTGAGGCCCTGTGAGTGACATAATGCTTCAAGTAGAGGGCAAACGGGTAGAAGGTGGGACCACGAGCTGCAGCTAAGAGACATAAATAGACTCTAAACACTAAGAGCAAGGAGATGGGGTCTCCCGTTGGACCCGTAAAGGCACATGGACCTGTTCACACACTGCCTGCAGCCCAACGGAACAGATTTCAAGTGTCTGGCCTCTGACAGTCAAGCTGTGCCATTTTAAGCTACCAGGTTTTCAGTGACTTAACAAACCAGCAGGAAACTAGTTCAAAGTAACAAAATACAAAACTGAAAAGACCCAACTGAAGACATTACATCATAACCAACTCAAAGCAGCCTAAAAGAAATCTAGCAGAAATATCAAAAAGTCAGCCGGGTGTGGGGGCACAGGCCTTTAATCCCAGCACTCTTGAGTTCGAGGCCAGCCTGCTCTGCAGAGCAAATTCTAGGACAGCCAGAGCTGCACAGAGAAACTCTGTCTTGAAAAAGAAGAAAAAAAGAAGAAGAGGAATAAGGAGAAACGTAAATAAAGTTGTTAAGGAAATAAAAGAAAATAACACATAGAGAAATGCCATGAATGGAAAGATGGAGGAAACCACAGGACAAAATAGAATCAGCAGAAGCCAGCTTGCCACAGTCAATAAACAGAAAACAATTACTGCTCAGTTTCTTTGGGGGGATTAATAGGGGTAGGTAATCAATTGACAGACACAACAAAACTATCAGGGACTGAAAATCTAGCACCTGGGTCAGGCAGCTCACAACAGCCTATGACCCCAGACAAAGGGGAATCCAATAAGCTCTTGTGGCCTCTGAGGGCACTGAACTCACAAGCATATACCCACATACATACACACAATTACAAATAAAGTAAGTCTAAAGAAAAAAACCAGCAATAACTCTCCATGGTCTTTGTGATGGTCCCAGCAAGAGATTTTGTTTGTTTGTTTTTCGAGACAGAGTTTCTCTGTAGCTTTGGAGCCTGTCCTAGAACTCACTCTGTAGACTAGGCTAGCCTCAAGCTCACAGAGATCTACCTGTCTCTGCCTCCCAAGTGCTGGGATTAAAAATGTGCATCACCACAGCCCAGCTCCAGCAAGAGATCTTTTTTGATACTTTTCCTAGTTGCTTATCTCATTCCCTATAAAAAATTTCAAACCATTAATATGTTCTTTATACTGTTTATCTATGCTTCATACTTTAATAAGGGTACCCTCTCCCCTTTAAAAAGCAATCTTTGTGGTTTTGTGGGAGGTTTTGACCCTCTGGGAGTGGTATCACCATAATCAGAATGCTGTAGTAATTGAATATTTTATTGTTAGTAAAGAAACAAAAAAAACCTCACCAATGGAAAGAGAAGAATCAGTAAGTAGGCCTCCCCACTCAGGGGATGAGAAAACAGAACTTCAAATCAGTGGATAAGCAATATTTCTACCTTGATATAATTAGAAAAAATGTCCTCAACTAGAGCAAAATTTAATTTAAAATATGCTATAATATACAATAAAATACATAAAAGAATGGTTCTATAACCTTAGGTAGGAAAGACATACTAAGAAAACAAAAACTAATTTTTAAATTTTATTTTCTTTTGGTTTTTTCAAGACAGGGTTTCTCTGTATTGCTTTGGAACCTGTCCTGGAACTCTCTCTGTAGACCAGCCTGGCCTCAAACTCATAGAGATCCGCCTGCCTCTGCCTCCTGAGTGCTGGGATTTAAAGGCGTGCACCACCAACACCCGGCTAAAATTATTTTTATTGTATGTATATGCTGCCTGCATGTATGCTTGTGCACCACATAAGTACCTGGTGTTCACGGGGGTCACAGATGGTTGTGAACTGCCGAGTGGGAGTTAGGAAATAAACCTGGGTCTTCTGAAACATGACCCAAGTGCTTAAGAGCACCGAACTATCTCTCTGGCCCCTAAATATTAATTTTTAAATATTTGACATGAGAAAGTTAGCTTTTCTGTGTGGCAAAAGATATAATACCCAAGTTTGAAAGATAAGACACAAACAATGGTGGGAGTGGGGTTGAAAACATGATGACTTAAAATTTGAATCTGAAATGACTCCCACAGGCTCATGCTCTGAATATTAATCCTCCAACTGTTGGTTATATTGGGGGTGCTACCAAGCTGGCCGGGCCGGCATGGAGGCACAGTCCTTTAAACCCAGCACTCAAGAGGCAGAGGAAGTGAGCCAGGCTGGACTATAGAATGAGTTCCAGGACAGCCAGGGCTGTTACACAGAGAAACCCTGTCTCTGAAAACCAACAAAACAAACAAACAAAAACTGGCTGGTTGAAATAGGCCACAAGGGGTGGATCTGTGTAAACTGTACCCTGTCCCTGCCTTCCAGCTGTTCTCTGCCCTAGTCCAGCTGCCTCCACATGAGCAGCTGCCACCACAACTCCCACCACAGTGGATACTGCTCTGCCATGCTCTCTTCACCAAGAGGAACAGAATTTTCCAGAACCATAAGCCAAAAAAAAATCCTTTCCTTCCTTAAGCCTCAGTGGAGGTATTTGATGACGGACACACAAAGGTAACTAATACAGCCTGATAGCTAGAGTGCTAAAAACAGCACGAAGATGGGAGAAAACAGAAGAGGCGACTCCCAGGGGAAGTCTAACAGCCTTTAAACAACAACAACGAAGTCCCAAATTAAGATAAAGAGGCTGGAGTGTGGCTCAGGGTTAGAGAGCATAGTTTGCCTAGCCATATGCAAGGTTCCAGGTTCAGTCCCTAGCACTAAATGGAAACAGTTGTTATTTACTGGACTCTCAAAAACTAAGAGTGGTCATTTTTGGCGCTAGTGAAAATGTTTTCCTAACAAGCTTTCATTTACCATTAGTATGTGTGTGACTGACACACTCTCTGTGAAGGTGATTTATAAGAACCCTATCTTGGTAGCCCCACTCCTGAGACTCAATTTTATAGAGATGTGGGGCCTACTACAAAGGCAAAGATCAGCCACATCTCATCAAATTTAAGATAATATTATTTTTGAGACACAAGTATCTTATATATTATTAAAAAAGAAGAACTACCCAATAACAATCACTAGTGCTTTCTTATCAGAGTATGCTGCTTAAAAGAGCTTTTTCAGACCCATGTAAATACTACATATTCTATCATGTTATAAACAAAAATGTAACAAAATTTGAGTAAACATTCTTAAAATATCTTCATATTTTCTAAGATGTCTCACTTTTTAATTGCAGTACCAGTGGCTGTATTGGGTAGGGGTGAGGAGTGTACTCATGTGTGTGGAAGTCATAGGAGGACTTCAGATGTCTTGCTCTATCAGTTTCTATCATATTCCCCTAACAAAGGGTCTCTTACCGAACCCATACCTATGTTGGCAGCCAACAAGCCCCAGGCCCCACGGTGCTATCTATGGTTATGGGAATACACACAGATATGCTAGCTGTTTACATGGGTTCTGAAGACTTGAACTCTGGTCCTCATGCTTGCAGTGTGGAGGTTTGAATGAGAGTATCTTCTATTGGTTCCCTGTTGGTGGTGCTATTTGGAAAGGTTCAGGTGGTACAACAACATCGTGTCAATTCTAGTTTGCTCTCCCTGCTTCCAGCTTGCTTTTGAAGATGTGAGCTCTTAACTTCTTGTTCCAGCTACCATGTCTGCGACTCATGGCCCTGCCTCCCCTTCATGATAGGCTCTTATCCCTCTGGATCCACAAGCCCAAATAAACTCTTTCTTCCATAAGCTGCCCTGGTTATAGTGTTTCATCACAGCACAGAAAAGCAGTTAGTACACACAGCATCCTAGTTAGGGCTTCTGTTGCTGCAATGAAACACCATGAGCAAAAAGCAAGTGGGAAATGAAATGGCTATTCTTGGCTGTCAACTTGACTACATATGGAGTGAACTACAATCAATAAATGACAGGTACACCCATGAGAGACTTTTTTTTACTTGGTTTGAAGTGAGTGAATCCACTTCTAGTCCAGACCTTTGAGGTAGGAAGACACACACCTTTGAACTAGATCTTAAGGCAGGAAGACACAAGTCTTTAATTAGGATCTTGAGGTGGGAAGACACACCTTTAATCTGAGCCACACCTTCTGCAGGAAGCCTATGTAAGGACATGGAAGCAGGAAGCTTTTGCTCTTTGCCTGCTTGCTCTTGCCTTGTTAGCAAGTCCATTCGTTCACTGGCATTACAGCTTACTTCTTTGGAATTCATTGTCTGCTATTGTTGAATTAGTTAGACCATAGACTTTAAGTGATTCTAATAAATCCTGAATATACATACACATACATTCTAGAAGTTTTGCTGCTCTAGAGAACCCTGACTAAGATGAGGGGAAAACATTTATTTGTCTTACACTGCCAGATCACTGCTCATCATCAAAGGAAGTCGGGACAAGAATTCAAATGGGCAGGAACCTGGAGTCAAGAGCTGATGCAGACGTCATGGAGGGGTGCTGCTTACTGGCTTGCTCCCCATGGCTTTCTCAGTCTGCTCTCTTATAGAACCCAGGACCTCCTGCCCAGGGGTGGCCCCACCCACAATGGGCTGGGCCCCTCCCCCATCAATCACTAATTAAGAAAATATCCTACAGGCCTGCCTATAGGCCCATCTTATTGAGGCTTCCTCTTCTCTGATGACTCTAGTTGGTGTCGAGTTGACATAAAACTAGCCCACACAGCAAGTACTTTTATCCACTGAGCCATCGCCATCTGCCCAGTCCATCCATGTGGTATCTATCTAGAGTTTTAGTGAGGGACCCTTCTTTCCTTTCCTCCTTTCTTCCTTCCTTCCTTTCTCTCTTTATCCTTTCTTCTCTCTCTCTCTCTCTCTCTCTCTCTCTCTCTCTCTCTCTCTGTGTGTGTGTGTGTGTGTGTGTGTGTGTGTGTTACTGAGGATGGAACCCAGGGTCTTCTGGGAAGCGTGCAAACACTCAATGATGGAGCTACATCTCCAGTCTAGGATTTCTTTAGTACACTCCAGGTTTTCCAGCTTCTCCTGCGAGCCCTGACAGCCATTCTGATGCTGACACTCATGTCACACCTTGCTGTTGCTTCTATGGTTTTCTATATGTAGCATGTATTGTCTCCAAGTCAAACCACTTTGACAATTTTCTAAAATAACAATGAAACTCAAGAAGCAAACATCACTAATGTCTGTAACTAAATACATTAAATGACACTGTAAATAGCTGATGATACTAAGTTAGGACCAATTTGAAGTATACATAGGCAAAGACAAAGTTCACAGCAGACAGACACCTGACGGTAAGGCAACTCTTAAGAGTTTATAGATGTCCAAATGTGAAAATGAAGATCTTAAAATCAGTAAGTCATACTATACACATGCATATTAATACAAGTGTTTTGTGAAGGAGGAAAATTCAATATCTTTCAATAATATGCAAGTTAATAAATTAACACATCTTTACACCATAGGATTTTATCCTCTCAAAAAGAATGAGATGAAAATATGAACTGGTAAGAAAGTATGCTTATAAGAATACTACAAAGACAAGAAAGTCAAGAAATAAAATAAAAAAGCAAGATGCCCCTTCACTGTCTGCTACTAGAAATGCTGTCATATGCCTCTTGCTCATACAAACCTCTGGTCCCTGGTCACCCCCACATCCTCCCTTCCCCCACCCCCTGGGTCAATCTAATCTAGACTAATGGAGCTGAAAAACCAGACCTGCAAGAATGCCTCACAGAAACCTGGCTCTCTTCAGCACTCTTTGGAAGTTTGCTTTCTTTCACACTGTGGCAGAGGCACTCTGGGGAACTCAGGCATTCCTTTCTCTGCTTAGTAGAACCCCACAAACTTGGAAACAGCACTTTACACGCTGTATTACTGATCTTTATTAATGGTCCTCATTAAACTGGGAGCTCTGGGGTTGGGGTGGGGTGGGGTTCTTTGTCACCTTTGGGCTCCCAGTGAGGAGGAGAGTGGCAAGCACAGTGTTTGTCCCGGTCATTTAAATGAAGCCCTCAGTAATAAGGAGACTTCGAGCAGCTGACATTAGCCTGGTGGAATAGAGGTGCTAGAATATTTGGTTTCTGCCTGGTGATAGCTAGACTGGCCTGAGGAACTGACCTAGCTACTGGGCATGCCTGTGAGGAACTGTTGATTCAGTCAGTTGGTAGGGGAAGACCCATCTCAACTATGGGCGGGACCACTCCATGGGTGGAGCCCCTGCACTGTATAAAATGGAGAAAGTGGGCTGGGTGGCAGCAGCGAGCATTCATTACTCTCTGCTGCTCCAAGCCTCTACTGCCTCAGCTTCCCCACCAAAATGACTACACCCTTCAACTGGAGCCAGAATTGACCCTTTCTCCCTTAAATCGCTTTTGTCAGAGTGTTTTATAATGGCAACAGCAACAGAAGCTAACACACACTATTAATTTTACTTAGGAGAGGAGTCACTCATTATATAAGTGTAACAAAAATACAAGGGGGCATGTAACAAATCCAATTAGATAAAATTAATAATGCTTAACATTTTACAGAGTTTATCAGATATAGACTGGTTTTCCATGTGAATTAACCCATGCAAGTGCTCATCACAAACCCACCATGTAAGTACATCACTCCCATATTCACAGCTAAGGTAACTAAGACACAAACTGATTAATAACTTATTCAAATACATAGATTTTAATTTAGACAGTCTGGATCCAGGGAAATGCTGCCAACCCACCTGAAATCAATTGTGGGAATCCAGAAAGAAGGTAATTTACATAAAGGAAACAATATATGAACTACACAAAAGAAGGAGGGGTTCAAGGTAGAAAAACAAATTGAAACAATAAGACACAGATCAGATGGAAAGTTGGTGCTTAAGAACATATTATAGATCAGAGTTTTAATCAGTCCAAGGAAAACCTAGGTCCCTTGAATCTGAATCTCTCCACATATTCTTTACAATATTCCTCAGGCAAAAAGGAGAAGCAGATAAAACAATGTAAAAAGCAATGATGTTGGGGCTGGGAACATGGCTCAGTGTATACTGAGTTCACATACCCAGAACCCATGTAAAATGCCAGGATCAGTAGCTTGCCTCTGCAACTCCAATGACTGGGGGGGCGGGGGCGGGGGTACTGAGGACTGGGTGGAAACAGTGAGCTCCAGTTTCAGTGAGAGACCCTGTCTCAAAAAAGAAGGTGGAGAGTAACAGTCAAAGACATTCACAATAACCTCAGGTCTGTACACATGCACACACAAGGGAACACACGCCCATGCCTGCACAGATGCTTATACCACAAACACACAGCCGCAGCTGTCATTCTAACTGGAAAGCAGAGAGAACGCAAGTTTAAACACAACAGTATGTACCAAACTCCAGCCAGGTTCTCTCAACTTCCTACAAGTGGTTTGTGCCGAGAGCCGTGAGTTTGGGGCGGAGGGGAGGGGCGGAAGTGGCAAGGAGCTAGAGTCCTTCACAGAAAAAGAAATGCCACTTTCAGTGTGAAAACATAGGAAGAGACCAGTGTGTCACCAGAGCCCTGGCTACAGAGGACGGATGTGACGCGCGAAAGTGCTGGGGAGCAGTTGAGGAAGTCACTGCTCCTGGAAAGAAAAGGCGAGGAGGGAAGAAGCTGCACATGTGGCCTTGGAGTTTAAGTGTCGATAGGAAGAAACATGAAAATTGGTGCAAGATCCCCCATAGCAGAAGAACCCTAAACTAGAACATGATTCATGCTCAACCAAAGCACAAAACACAAAAGAAACCTTCACAGCAACTGCACTTCACCCCAGGACTGAAGAGGGCGCTCTTAACCTGGCTAAGTTCATTAGCTACCACTGCAGCCCATGACTAGATAGAAAGGACCAGTCTCTGTTCAAAAACGAGGCTTTATAACCAAAACCTTGCCCCCTAGACAAACTCTTTGTTTAAAAATCCACAAATGAAGAAAAATTACACAATAATTAAACATTTGACGATATGAAGAATATATCTCCAGTCAGAAAATCAAAACTAAGAGGAAATGAAACAGAAGTAACTGAACTCAGGAAATCAGTGAAAGAAAGGAACAAGAGGGTGTTGGGAATAAAAGCTAAATTTCTTGATATCTATGAAAGAATAGATTTGAATAAAATTTAATAAAAGACAGTAGAGAAAATTTAAAAAGTAAAATGAGATTTTTTTTTTTCTTTTCAAGACAGGGTCTGAGTATGTGACCTGGCTGGCCTAGAACTCACTATGTAGACCAGGATAGCCTCAAACTCACAGAGATCTGCCTGCCTCTGCCTCCAAGAGCTGTAATTAAAGGCCTGGCTCAAAATGAGGGTCTTTCTTTCTTTCTTCTTTCCTTCCTTCCTTCCTTTCTCCCTTCCTTCCTTCTTTCCTTTCTTTTTAAAGCACAAAAGATCAAAACTGATGTGGGCGAAATGAAATACAGGCAAAAAGTCCAACATATGTATAACTAGGGTCTCTGAAGTAGAGAGAAAAACATTGAGACAGAATTAATATTTAAAAGTATAATTCAAGATAATCTTACAAAACCCAAAACATACTTGGATATAAACACTGAAATGATACTCCAGGTACCCAAGAAAGCTGAGTCAAAATGTCCTCAAAACCTCCCCAAAAACCATGATTACATTTTAAGGATAAAGGAAAAATCTACAGGCTCTTTACTCAAAGAAATAAAAAGAGGGCTAAATGAACCACTTCTCGATGGAAATGAAAAGATCAGATATTTCTAAGCTTTGTTCCTTGGAAACAATGGCAGCTCCTATGTCCTATGTCTAAATTTTTATCACGCTTATTCTAGAAATAGTTAAACACCTATAAACATGTACCTCCCCGCTGAAGAGAGTGAGAGGACAAGCGTGCTCTTAAACATACATGATGTGGCCCTAAGGAACCTGAAAGTGATGTGGATTACTTTCTTAATGCAATTCCTGGGGTGACCATGGATATTCGTGTTCAAGCCCTGGCGCTCAGCATCACAAAGGTTAGTTCCGTTGCTTAAGTGTGCTAAGGGTGACCACTTACTTCCCTGCCACACTCAGTTCACAAAGGAAAAGACAATTCCTCACTCAGTCAACCTCAAGGAACAATAAATAAACGACCAGGCTGACAGGAAGCTACCATTCCTTGGGTCACACTTCCTATTGCACAGAGTTCCTGTGTTAGAGGTCACTGAGCAAACAAGATGCAGACTGCTGATCTCTGCAGCCTGTGGTATTTCATGTAGCCCTAGCCTCTAAGAAGTGGGTAATAGGTTATCTGACCACCACCATTCCTCTGCCATTCAGCCCAAGACGGGTTGGATAAGCCCATTACATCTAAACCTCCTCTAATATAACTTCATGATAGAATCTGTGTTGAGGGTCATCCTGGGAATTGCCCAGAACAGTGAAGATGATACTTTGTCTACTAATTTTGTGCAATCCCATGTGGAAAGGAAGATTGCGACTCGGTTTCTCACTACAAAATGAGACTACACTGACTGGACAAAGATGAAAGCTGCCCCAGCTACATGGCAGCCATGTCTCTGAATCAGGAATGCAGAAACAGAGGAAGTGGGTATTTGATCATCAGGAAAAGTGCACGGTCAGGCCAATTCTAGTACAGTAGCTTCTTGGACATGAACATATAGAATTGTTTTAGTTATTCCTCCCTCCCTCCTTCTCTCCCTCCCTTCCTTCTTGTATCTCTGCCTGCATGGACCTTGCAATTGCCCAGAAGTAGCTAAGTTGCATGTGGCTAAAACAACACTACCTAAGATGTGGACTGGCAGAATCAGCAGGGCAGAGCTGACTAGAAATTGGATTCTGGGCGCACTCCTGTACCTACTGACTTGGAACGCCTGGGACAGAGCCTGTGAACTTGCTTTAATAGCTCTCCTGGTAATCCCAAGCTTGCCAACTCGTGAGAGGACAGTGAGAATTGCACTGTACAAAGGCCAAACTACCCACTAAGAACAAAAGGGAAACAGAAACAGAGGTCCCGGAAGACAGGGACACGCCCTTCATTCTGTGGCTTCCTTCAGAGGGGCAGCTTCTTTCCCTGGATGCCCCAAAGTAGGACTATTAAGCCCAAAGAATTAAAAAAATGGTAGAAGGGGCCTAGCAATATGGCTCAGGAGGACACTTGCCTAGTTTGTGCAAAGTACTGGGTGGCTAGGTTCTCTAAGGAAATAAAGAAAGGAGAGGGAGGCAGAGGATGGGAGAGACCATGTGTCCCTCAGCACTAGCCGGGAGCGGTGTAGTTAACACAGCTGGCCTCTGTGTGGCTTCCAGGAAAATCCACAAAGGAAGAGTTTCCAAGGAGCCTGAGTGTCATTAGACCGCTCTGAGTCCTACTCTGAGTCAGGTTGTTGGAAGTAAAATAATAATAATAATAATAATAAAAATCCAAGGAACTAATGAACACAAGGTGTGTTTTTAACATATCATGCAAAAAATGGTCAAATCACTGATCTGACCCATGACAGTGTTTTTTAAAATCCTTGACAAATTTCTGTCATCTTCTCCTATAGCTCAGAAATTGTACCCCTTCCAAACTGCCCATCTCATAGACCTGGGACACAAAGCCTTACCCAACGAACAGTCTGGAGCATAAGGCTGCCCTTCTCCCCTTTTTAGATCCTGAGTTCAGTCACATGGAACTTGTCTAACCCTCAGAGGCCTGAGACAAACATACCCCTGCCTCCAGCTAGGGGAGAGAAGGAATGAATGCCTCCTGGAGCTCCAACACACTCCAGCTCATCCCATATTGAAAATGGACCATAACTTTGTTTAAATGTGCCCATGCCCCTGCATGGCCCAACCGTGAGCCCTCTTGATTCTGCCAGGGCCGACACAATGGGCATGATATTCTGTCTCATGGAATGTTTTTCGTTGTCTCTATCAGCATCCTCAGAGCCAGGGCCATTGTGAATTTGAAATGAGAGACAGAGGCTTCCAGAATTCTCACTCTAAGGTTGCCTGGAATAGCCCACATGAAGCAGCATCTCCTTGCCTGGACCCTCTAGAAACCAAAACACGACACAAAGGGACTGAATGGCAAGATTTGAGCATCCTGAACACAAAGCAAAGTTGGTAGTTTGTTAAAACTAGAACAGGCTCTTGACCCTGTCCTTTATGCTCCCCACATTGTACAGTTCAACCCTCATATCTAATTTGTTGTCCTGAGGTACAAAGAAAGGCGTCCGTGCCTACCTGTTAGTGCAGTTGTTATGGTTATTTGGGACGAGCGAGGCTCAGTGGTTCGCATAAGGGTGATGTTTATTGTATAATCAGTGGCTGGGTACAGATCTAAACACACTTCCGGAGCTCGGTCTCTTGTTGTGAAGTTAAAGAAAGTTGCATGATAGAAGTTCTCCAAATACCACCTCTGACCCAGAACTTTCACCTGTCACAAGATGGAAAGTAAGCGTTGCATTAGTTTCCTGTTGGCTTGCAGATTTCTTGACTATAAGCCAAGTGGAGGTACGACAAGAAACTTCCTTCTGTTGACCTTCTTAGAATTATCGTTAAGACACCAATGAGCTAAACTGAGGACAAGCTTTACAAAGCTATGGTACCTATCCTACCCAGTTTCCCTCTCAGCCATGTGTAGGACTAAGATTAAATTGCATAACCAGTGACTGCCAGGAATAAACATATCTCAGATGGATAAGATGGCAGGCTATTCTAAAGTAATCCCTTGGTGGCCACTCAAGTGAGAGAGACTGTACTGAAGCTACTGGGAAAAATTCTCTCCATATTTCTCATCATGAGGAATCCACAGACAAGCCCCACCGTGTAGGTACTTAACCATAATGAGAACTACCCCAGGCTAAGCTTTTAAAGCAACAGTGCAATGCTATTTCCCTTACTCCTTCCTTCCTGTCAGAACTTAGTAAAAGCTGATGACATCACACCAACACACACTGCTGTCTGAATTATGCAATAGTGAGTCACAAGGGAAACACTTTTGTGATGATCCCAGAGTAATTAATAGGATCAAACATTAGCAACTTTTTCTGGTGGACACTGTGAATTTAATGGTTCAGTTGAAACTCATGCCATCTGCTGTGCCATCCCCCCACCCCACATCCCTCTTCATTACATTCAGTCACTGAGCCTTCCTCACGGGTCATCTAAGATCTTGATAACTAGCTTATAAGATTCATCTCTCAGCCAAGTCCTCCAATTCTCTTGAATCCTTCTCTAGGTATCCTTAGGGATAAACAATCAAAACTTGGCCTCAGAGTTCCTAAGCTCAATGCTGTGAATGTCTTCCACTCCATTCCAGTCATCCACAGTCATGCTCCAGGGTCTAGACAGCATCACTGGCAGAGACGATCACAAGATTTTATGATGCCCTATTCTTCTGGACTGCTCTCTAATACAGGTAACACATCCATATATGGTATGAACAACGTGTGCATTCTCTTAAGCAGACAGTGTTTGAATGTCCACTTTCCCCCCAGCACGTGGTTTGACACATTAAAAGTTCAGTTTCTTTTTCAAATTTCATTCTTCAATCATTTTAGTGTAGTGTGGCTCTCCCCTGCCCGTGGATGCCCAAGGCTGCATGTCTTCCTTTATTGCTCTGTATCTTACTTTTTGAGACAAGCTCTCACTGAACCTTGAGCCCACAGATTCAACTAGCCTGGCTGGTCAACAGCCAAAGGGGTGCTCTGCACACACCTGTACTGAGCTCTTTAGGTAGCAATTGGGTCCAAACCCAGTTCCTGAGCCATCTCCCCAGCTAGCCCAAAGATGACTTGTTTTCTTAACCAAGTCTCTGGCTAGCTATAATAAAACTCTTTCGGTACTAATTTGAAAAACCATTTTAATAGAATACGTATTTGGGTCCTTGAACCTGTCTCTAGCCCCAGGGCTCTTTCCAACATGGAAACTTAAATACTCACTTCATGCTTACAGTCCTCCAGTGGCTCCTCACAGGCATTCATATTCAAAGCATGCAAGGCTCCAGCCAGTCACTACTTGAATCTTCACCTTCCCTCTTCCTGCCTCTTTGCTTTTCATGTTAGCCACTGTGCCATCTGTGCACCCACAATGCCCTTCCTCACCCTTGCTCCAGCTAATGCAGTTTTTACTTCTTAAAAAACCATGTACAGCCGGGTGGTGGTGGCTCACGCCTTTAATCCCAGCACTCGGGAGGCAGAGGCAGAGGATCTCTGTGAGTTTGAGACCAGCCTGGTCTCCAAAGTCACAAAGAAACCCTGTCTCGAAAAAACAAAAACAAACAAACAAACAAACAAAAACATGTAGAACTCCAGTTCCAGGGGATCTAACATTCCACTTCTGGCCTCCATGGGCATAAGGCACATACATGGTGCACATACATGCAGACAAAACATACACATTAAAATAAAACGTAAATATTTTTTAAAAATTATACCTGAGAATATGCACCATGCACATGCTAACACCACACACACACACACACACACACACACACACACAGAGTTCCATCCCATTATTTATTGCATTTTTATCAAAGACTCATTGTACCACACTACAGCTGCCTGTTTATTTGTACATTACAATTTGTTTGAGTTGAAACTTTGAGGTCATAATATATGATATCCTCTTGCTAAATATTTATGGAATGAATAATTAACTTTATTGCACACTGCCAGAGTTGCCAGGCACTAAACATGACAACAAAGTAAATCCGATTACTTCCTAAATTTGCTTACGATGTGAGTTTGGGTGTGGAAGAAAACTGAAGTTAAATGAGAGCCAGCAGCCACACAATGAGCTTTTTTAAAATGTATGCCCAATGAGTAGATTTGAAGGCAAAGTAAGATACAAATGTTAAATGCGTTAAGTGTGAAATCCTAGGCAGGAAAAATGATAGAAAGTCACCAAGTATACAGCACCTCCTTTCAACTTAGTTCCTCCTCATGGCCATCAAACACGCATTCATCTAGAAATGGCATCGCAAGCAGTGCAGACAGTCCTTGAATCAGGGGTCTCCATCCATTGGAGTTGCCCGAGTGTTTTGTAAGCAGAGTTGTGGTTTTACTAAAGATACTGTAATATAGACTAGATGCTAGGACACACCTAAAAGCATGGGCTCTGCAAAGGAGAGTCACAGTTCCAGGTAAAGAAGTGTCTAAGAAAGATTTTAAGCTCAGGAGCTAAGAGCAAGAGAGATGCTCAGGGAAAGAATAATGCATACCCAGTGTGGGAATTAATCACTCTATTCTTTGAACGACAAATTCTTTAACAGAAAAGAATAAGGGTCCACCTTACTTGGTACATTTGTTCTGATCCATCTTTCCTAGAATGCCTGTTCAACTTCAGACAAGTTTCATTAAATACTGAAATGTTGAGGATTCCACCATCTTCTAAGAGATCATCTTCTAGAAGACAAGAGAACATATAAAAAGGTCGAATCACCAAGGAGACGAATCATGGCTGAATATAAGTGCAGCTGGGACATTTTTAAGGGCCAGTAGGGTGTTTAACATGAAGAGCATGGCATTTACATTTAGTATTACAGACTTAGACACAAGCACTAGTTCTGCAGTTTGCTGTGTGTGTGTGTGTGTGTGTGTGTGTGTGTGTGTGTGTGTGTGTGTGTGTGTTCTCAATTGCTCTCTACCTTATTCTTTGAGGCAGAGTCTCTCACTGAATCTGGAGCCCCCTGATTCTGTAGAAGCGCCCAGGGTCCTCCTCTCTCTGCCTTCCCAGTGCTAGGATTACAGGTGTCTTCCACTTCTCCTGGGTGCTTTACATGGGCTCTAGGGATCAAAGTCAGGTCTACATGCTTACACAGCAGGCACTTTAACAACCGAGCCATTTTCCCAGCCCTTGCCTCTTTTCTGGTTCTTCATTTGTTTGGAGTTTGTTTTTGTTTTTAATATTTATTTTCAGGCTGAAGAGATGATGGCTCAGTGGTGAGGAGCACTGACTGCTCTTCAAGAGGACCAGGGTTCAATTCCTCACATCCACATGGCAGCTCACAACTGTCCATAGCTCCAATTCCAGGAAATCTGACACCCTCATACAGAGACATACAAGCAAGCAAAACACTAATGCACATAATATAAAAAATAAGTAAATGTAGAGAAGACATGATCAAAATGTGTGTAATTATGAAATAATACATTTTTTAAAAGATTTTTTTTTTCATTTTATTAGTGTTTTGCCTACACGTATGCCTGTGTACCACATGCCTGCCAATGCCCTTGGAGGCCAGAAGAGGGCATCAGATCTTCTGGAACTACAGTCACAGATGGTTGTGAACTGCCATGTAGATGCTGGGAACCAAACCCAGGTCTTCAGCAAGAGCAACAAATGCTATTATCCACTGAGCCATCTCTCCAGCCCCCTCACTTTGCTTTTTGAGACAGGGTCTCGCTTTGTAACCCTGGCCTCTTTGGATTTGCTATGTAGCCCAGTCTGGCCTCTTACTCCTAATCCCCCTTCATCACCCTCCCCCAACTGGGATGACGGGCACATACCTCTTCACCCAGAAATGCATCTACTCCTGAGTTGTATGAACTCAGTGAAGTTCAGAAGTGTTTCTTATGAACCTTAATTTTCTCATTTGTGGAATCAACTTATCCAGCTTGTTTTCCTACATTGTGGGCAGTTGGGAACACTGAGTGAAACATTGCTGTAAACTAAGAAAGCTGTGACCTTTGTAGCAGTAGGTGTACACAGATGGGCAGTGCTAAAATGCCCTGAAGCATATCGTCGGACACAGGTTTTGAGAATGAGGGAAACAGTGAGTAAAACTGTGGTTAGGAGCCTCAGGGCTGGTGCTTTCCAACAGAAAATGACCAGAAAGTAGACGACATGGCAGAAGACACGCTCTCACAACAGACAGAACTCCTCCAGCTCGTTAGTTGTGCTCAGCTAGGGCATTTAACAATCAGGAGGCAGGCTTGTTCTAACCATTATCTAGAAAAAGTCATCCCTACCACCTGCGGGTGGGTGGAACATTTCTGCAATCCTTTATTCTTTTAATGCAGTCAAAAAGAAGAGACCCCATAGGATGAATTAAAGAAGTCGCTCCAAGTCCAGGAATCATCTCTAAGGAAAAGCAAATTTCCTAACAAATAAGCCTTTACATTCTCTACCAATGAAAAAGGGGTAGCTTGCTTACTTGTTTTCTTTCTACGGTGCTGGAGATCAAATTCACAAGCTCATGTGTGCAACCATGGTCTCTCCCCTGAGCTGCTTCCACAGCCCCAAACAAAAGTTTGAACATCTATCAGGGAGAGTCTCTTTTACAACCACTTTTAATATGTAAGTCTCCCCTGGGAGTCTGAGTCACCTAAGAAGTATTCATGATAAGGTCAAATTATTCCAGTCAAAATTAGGATTGCCCAAAGCATTTTCAATATTGCTAATACACATAGCACAAGGCAATTAGCTGAGAGACAATATTCCTGACTATAGCTGGGAAATGTGAAAATACAGTTCTAAGAATTTGAAGACCTATCATAGCTCCTTTATCTTCACAGTGTTTTCACAAGGATAGGCGGGGGCAGCCACGGGATTTTGGGAAGCATCACATGTATATGTGTATGAAATATATGGAAGAAACAGTACATAATGTCTGACTGTACACAAACAAAAGCCAAACAGAAGTGCTGTCTGCAAGTCCCCATATAGCACAGCCATTACAGTCTGAATTCAGAAGAAGACCGTGCTGGGAACAAAGGCATCTGGCTTCTACTTCCCACGCCCACTCCTGACAGAAGTGACTGAGAATAACTAAAAATGGGTCAAAATTTGCATCTGGGTCGCAAGGAAAGGTTGGTTGCCATATGCAAGGCAGACACATGAAGACATCTACACTTAGCCCAGCATAAAAGAGACCATGCTATGGGAGGCTCAGAGCTATTCAACCTGCCTTCCAAGCAAATGTACATCATCTCTGAATTTCAAAGGAAGGACTAGAGAACTTGAGCCTGTGGAAGAATCTAGGCAGACCACAGGACAAGCCAGTGATGAGTGCTCTTGTGGAGCCATTAGCCCCCAAATCTAATTGCACATCAGAACACACAGACAACTCTAGATGGTGTTAGACCCAAAGGGTGTCTTAAATCTCACCAGGCAATTCTCCCAGCCAAGGACTAGTCCAGTCCTGCTTAACTTCTGTGACAGATGAGATCTGGCACATTCTGGGTGGTCTAGCTGAAGACTCACCTGGTAATTCAGAGAGGCAGCCAGGGCAAAAAACGTGTATTCATTACCATTGCTAAGACCAATGGTCATTCCTTAGCACACTGGAGAGCCAGAGACAAGGAAGAACATCTAAGTGGAGACCCCAGGACCAGGGCCCCATGTGACAAAAACCCTGGGTTGACAGGACAGCCTGACTCTTTGCTGCTTCAGTAGGCTGTCACTGCATCCTAAAGCCAGGCAGTAACCAGCACTCAGCAAGTCAGGGAAACTGGAGAGGAGGCGTGGGGTCGGCAAACTACTGGACAGATCACAGACACACAGGGAGGCAAAGCTTAATCCTTCATTTCATTTTTCTCTTGCTGCTGCTTCTACTGCTCTTTCTCTGTTCCATTCTTCCACCCGGTTGTTGTTCTTCTCTCCTATTGTTCCCCTTCTACTTCCCTTAGCTTTCCCTTATCCCTTTTATGTCTCCTAACACAAAGAGTTCTACGCAAAAACAAAATCACAGCCACAAGTGACGTATTTTCCGAAACCAAATTAGAATTTTTACACAGGAAGAAATCACAGTATGATCAAAAGGTAGATGTTTTTCTTAGAAGCCCACCCATAGTTAAACATTTTCTTTTGTATTAATTCTCCCACCATGACATCTTCCCAAAGCAATGATTCTTTTACTCCTGATTAAGAAAGTTTTAAACAATCCAGTAGATTCCAGGCAGTTCCTTTTGTACTGGCAGGCTGCTCTTTGTGGTTTCAGGGTAGCAGATTCCTATAAAACTTTACTCAAGTGGTCTAGCTAACCATTTGTTTTTCTTTACACTTTTCTTTACACACAATAGGGTCATTTAATTACCCTTCACAACTTCATTTTTTTAAGGTGCATACTGAAACCTGTGAGTAATTCTGTAAGCTACATGACCAAGGAACTCAGGCCTCACTTGGGTGTAAGGACATAATTGCTTCCTTTGATCATCAGCCTGTTTTTCCACAGGCAGAATTCATGGGTCTATAATGTATGAAACTTTCTTGTTCTTATTTTCCATCTTCGGCAAATCTCACAACTAACAAAGAGGGTGGTAACTTCTAGCCTATTTTTGTCTTCATTATGATCTGCAAGTAAATTGCCCAGTTGGGGATTGGAAATTCCCATGAAACGATCACACTATACTAGATACAGTGGGATCATTTCACATAGTAATCACACCATGCCAACTACAACAGGAACACGACAGAGCAAGCAGGAGGAAGTACAGCAGGAGCAAGGGGCATTCTGGAGACAATCCCACTCCCACCCTCACCCCCCACCCCTCACCCTCCACCCCTACCCCTGTTGGGGTTGCCTCTCCAGGGTTTTAGTCAGCATAGCTTTGCTATTTGGTGAATTGAGCTCCATAAGCTCCATTGATGATGGCTGCTCCTCTGACATGGCCACTGACACAGTGCAGAGCTGGCCCAAGACTAACTGCTTCACAAGTGAACAGAACAAGGGGCTCATAAATTAGACTGGGAGGTGATCATCCCCACAGCTGTTCCTCAAAGGAGGCCAGCTCACTCGACCTTCATAGGGAGGTCTGAGATAAGCATACTAACATTTTCCAGTGAAAGTAAGGTCAAGGGGAATGACATCCATCCCATGAGGAAGCATTGTCTAAGACAGAGCTTTATCATCCCAGGATAAGTAATCTAGAAGCCTGGGAGATGACGGTTCTATTGCACTAAGGAGAAGAAGGCATGTGTACGAGGTCCAGGGTTTTGTTGCTGTTGTTTTGTTGTTGATAGTAAGATCAAGCAGCGCCCACCATTCTGTGCTTTCAATAATAATCTCTTAAAAACATCCAAAATGATTCTAATGAAAGAAGAATGTACTTGAAAGGAAATATTGAGAGATTTAGGAATAAAAAAGAGAACTAGCTGAGATTCCCCACATACTCCTCAAAGAGGAAATGGAAATATACAACAACTTACAGTGCATTATAAACACACAGGCACACACAGACAAACACACATACACACACAGAAGGCAGAGGGAAAAGGACATGAACATTAAAAGGAGAAAGCAGGAGGTTCTGTCTGCATAGATGTGTTGTGGGAAATAAAATGGTTTTGGGAACAAGCAACAATCTGAGAGGGAGATTTGGTGAAGGAAATTGTTCCTAATATGTGGACAGATTAAAGTCCCGTCCCCCCCCCCAGCACTGGGAAGACTGAGCCAGTGCCAGCGCTCACATTCCACAGACAGAGGTCCTCACTATTGAAGTCTCAGTGCCTGCAACCAGGCCATTGGTCAGCACTTACCACGTGCATGCACACATGACTAACGGCTTAACTTTACTGCTAAAGGAAGCCTTTTTTTGATATCCAGACTGAAAATCAGATTGCTTCATAGGATTAAAAACAAGGAGGATGGGGGAGCTTGAGTAACTGAATGCTAGAGCTAATGCTTAGCATGTTTGAAACCCAAGATTTACTTTTCAGGAGCTCCCCCCCCCAAAAAAAAAAGACAGAAAGTCACACCTTCTCCCAAACCCCCCATTAAGGCTTTACATCCCAAAGCCAATGTGATCTGTTTACAGAATTCTTAAAACAAGTTTGTAATTCAAGAATTTATTAGCATTGCTTGAGCATTAACACTGGTAATCAGAGAAACATACAGTCACATAGGTTCTTTTAAAAATGTGGTCAACTAGCCAGGCGATGGTAGTGCATGCCTTTAATCCTAGCACTGGTGTTGTGGGGAGGCCCCTGAAGAGGCAGGTGGATCTCTGAGTTCAAGCCCAGCCTTGTCTACAAATCGAGTTCCAGGACAGCCAGGACTGTTACACAGAGAAACCCTGTCTCAAAAAACAAACAAACAAACAAAAAGTGGCCAAAATCTGTACTGTCTAACTCAAAATAAATAAAATGTTCGAAGGGAAATCATAACCCAGGCAATTACGGAAGCCTGTTTGTTTATCTGATGAAATACTAGCCTTTTCCCAGAAATGTGTATGTTCTGACTCCTAGAATTGGCCACAGCAGCCTCATCCAGACATCTTTTGAGAACAGTTAACAGCATATTGTGCAAAAGCAAAAGCACAAAGAAGCTGAGACCGTCAGTACTGCATCCAAGTATAATGTAAGGTAAAGGATGTCAAGCAGAGAGAGTGAGCCATTTGCTGCTGGTGAGAGGTTCTGTCCATGTGTCAAGAACACTGAAAACTGTAGCATCAAATCATGCAAGAGAAACCAACTAGCATCTATAAGAGAAATGGAGAAAAATGGAAAACAACCACTGAAGTACTGGCTGATCTAGTAACTTAGACTTGAAGCAGATCTCACTCCACCTACAAGCCAACACTCTACAATCTTACCCAGAATCCACTGGAATGAAAACAGCCTGACCAAGCAGTAAGGTCCACACAGGTGCCCATGACTCCTCGATGCATGTTAAAATGTAATAAGACTAAAAATTATCAGTGAAGTGTAATTATTAAAAAGAAAAGGCTGGGGGGTGGTTTAGAGAGACAGCTCAGCAGTTAAGAGTCCTTGCCACTCTTCCAGAGGACCTGAGTTCAGTTCCCAACACCTTCTTCAGATGGCTCAATACTATCAGTAATGCCAGCTCCAAAGGATACAAAACATAAAACAAAAACAAAAATAAGAAGAAGAAGACCAGAAGTGTGGCAAGGAGTTTAGTAGAAAAGACTAAACTCCTTGTTGATGATCAACAAAAACAAACTATGTAAAAATACCATACGGAAACAGGTAAGTTCACATGCTAATTTAAATATGCATATATGTATACATTGTGGTAGTTTGAATGAAAATGGCCCCCATAGACTCACAGGGAGTGGCATTATTGGAGGTGTGGCCTTGTTGGGGGAAGTGCGTCACTGGGGGGTTTGAGGTTTCAGAAGCTTAAGCCAGACCCAGTGGCTCACCCTCTCTTCCTGCTGCCTGTAGAGCTTGATGTAGAACTCTTAGCTACTTCTCCGGCACCATGTATGCCTTTGTGCCACCATGCTTCCTACTGTTCATGATAATGAACTAAACCTCTGAACTGTAAGCCAGCCCCAATCAAATATCTTCCTTTATAAGAGTTGTAGTGGTCATGGTTTCTGTTCACAGCAATAAAACCCTAAGACATAAATACATGTGTGCATATCTATCACGCTAACAGTGTGATGTGATACAATTATAATTAATTCTTAAAAGGGGAAATCAGCACAGCAATTGTACAAGTAATGAAAGTAAGAGCAAAGAGGACATATAGTAGCACATTTTAAAATAATTATTGAAGTCAAAGGAAAATTAGCACAGTAATTAAGTCATGCCTTGAAAGCAAAGACAAGAGAGTAACTGACAATGTCTCAGGGATTCTGTCAAAACTTAAATACACAAGGGAGAGGGAAGCCCTTTATTATTAAATAGGAAAATGTGGGTATATGTTGAGTTTTGCATTCAATTCCAAAATGTAAAAATGTTCAGGGTATGGTGGTATGTCTATAATCCCAGCACTAGTGAAGAGGAGGATCAGGGGAGTTCAAGGCTAGCCTCACCTACATAGGAAGTTTGAGGATAGCCTGTGCTACATGTCTCAAAAACAACAAACAAAATCCCAAGAATTTACAAATGTATCAATAAAACCAACTTCAGAAAAGCATGGAGAGGAAATAATAAAAAGTAGAATGGGTTTAACAGAGCAGAAATAGAAAATACAGTTTAGAAACCAGAGTCCATAAAGACAATAAACAGATTGTCTGGGGCTTGTGGCGAAGAGCACTGGCTGCATAATAGTGCACACCTTTAATGCCAGGAGGAGGTCTCAGCGAGCTTAAGGCCAGCTTTGTTGTCTAAGTAGTGAGCTCCAGAACAGCCAGCGTTACATAGTGAGACCCTGTCTCAAAAACACCAGAAAAGGCAGAGAACAACAGAGGAAGACACCCAAGGTCAATCGTGGGCTTCCAAACATGCACGTGTAAGTAGGTGGGTACTCTAACACACATACACACATACTCACACACACACATTTTTTCAAAAAAAAAAAAATTCTAGAAAACATGAGCTAACAAAAGTCATGAAAGAAACTGACAAAGGGGTCAACAAATCAGCTTCCTAAAGGTGTTAAAACTTAAATGTTCCTACGAGCAACTTTACCTAATCATAAAGGAAGGGAAAAATTCCAGAGCCATGTAAACCTTTCCAGAGCAGTCAGTGTGTGTGTGTGTGTGTGTGTGTGTGTGTGTGTGTGTGTGAGAGAGAGAGAGAGAGAGAGAGAGAGAGAGAGGTACATATATGGTTTATGTGGTGTGTGTGTATGGGGTGTGTATGTGTTTGCTTTTGTATGTTTGTGATGTGAATGTATCATTTATGTGGTGTGTGCATATAGATGTGTAAATGTGTGTGTTTGCTTGTATCTATTTGTGATGTATGTATATGGTTTATCTGGTGTGTGAATGTTGGTGATGTGTGCGTACAGCTCCCCCATTCCTTTGAGAGGAAGTAGCATACCTTGACAATGAACTCAAACAACATGATGTGCAGAACCTAAGAGCACAGAGTGACAGACCTTTGCATTGGTGCATAAATTAGCAAAGACTGGAGCAAAGGTAGAGCATATCTGCTTCCAGCCAGTGTGACTTCATAGAAGCCCCAATGGTCACTAGGCTAACTTGCAACTGTAACTTATTTCCATCTAAAATTTCCAACAAAACAGATCAGTGCAAACACATTACACACCCAGCGCCAGTCAAGCCCCATGATCCTTATCTATTAGCTTTATTTTAGTTTGCATCCCAAACTCCAAAATCTGGAAAAATTAATAAACAGCATCAATGAACAATAGTTCACTTAGAAGTAGAACTTCAAAGATAAGTTTGATTTGGGAATTTACAAGACCCCAGTGTAGACTACTGTTTTCATTGTATCTTGAAAATAAAATCTCTGGAAGTTCAGATATACCTACACCTATATACCCTATACCCTATACCTCCCTATGCCATAACTCTCACAGTTAAGATACAAAAGTCATTTGGGGGTAATCAGGTATTTGTTAGAAAGACTGTCATTCCGACTGAAGTCCTGTGATGACCTCTCCAAGGAGACACATCCCTAAAAGCCCACAAGAGCTTATTCACTACAATTTCCCTAGTCACATATCAATTTGTTGTCTTTTCTTCACATTATATACTTGAAGTAAAATAATTTTTATTCATTAAAAGTCCTAAGATCTGCAGTGGCCAAGGCCATGCTGATGTCTGTGGTCCATTTTACTACCGAAGGCCAGGAGGTTGTCCATGGTTGTGCTGCCACCTGAAGCCATGTTGATGTCTGTGGTCCCTGCTGTCACCAGAAACCATCAATGGTATTGATGACTGCAGACTCAGAGTTGAGAAAGAGAGACATAGAAGGCTCTGTGACAATCTCTCCCCCATCCCCACCCCCAAATTAAAATCAAAGAAACAGTCTAGATATGAAGCCATCGAAGAGAACTCTTTAAAACTGTGATGAGCATGCTGAAGTGTAGCTCTCCACAACTGATAGCTTCTGGCAGGGGTGTGGGTGGGGAAGGACCCAGTTTTCATTAAGGGACTGGCTACCAGGAGTTTGACTATGCTCCAGTGAGTACATGAACAACACAAAGTGAACTTGGTATTTTTTTTTTCCTCCTCCTCCTCCTCCTCCTCCTCCTCCTCCTCCTCCTCCTCCTGCACCTGGGAGAACTGGTGAGTGAATGTGATTGTGTGTATTATGTGAAATTTCCAAATAATCAATTAAAATATTATGTTTTAAAAAATGTCCAAAGATGCCTAACTTCCTAGTTGGTCTTTTGTTTTGTTTTGTTTTGTTTTGTTTTGTTTTGTTTGAGACAGGGTTTCTCTGTGACTTTGGAGCCTATCCTGGCACTCGCTCTATAAACCAGGCTGGCCTGGAACTCACTGAGATCCACCTGCCTCTGCCTCCCGAGTGCTGGAATTAAAGGTGTGCACCACCACTGCCCAGCCATAGTTGGTCTTATATTATTTCAATAGGCAAACTGCCTTATTATTTCTCCCTGATCTTAGGTTGTCATCTCACAGTGCATGGTGACATCGATATCTGAGGTAGGTTTTCTTAATGGGACACCAAACAACTAGTTACAGTGTAACTCATTTAAAGTGATAAATGGCACCAATTGCTGCTCAAAGTTTATAAAGTATTATTAAACATAAATTCCCTTCTTAATTGAACATTTTGGGGGTTTTGTACATATATATGCATACAGACATGTATGGGAGTGACCACAGAGGTCAGAAAAGGACATTGGATCTCCTTGAACTGGGGATGCAGATAGTTGTGAATTGCCACATGGGTGCTAGGAACCAACTCTCTGCAAGTACAGTAAGAACTCTTGTCTACTGAGCCATCTCTCTGGCCCTACAGTCTCTTCATAAAAAAGAATTGATGAGCTGTCGAGATAACTTTAGTTGGCAAAGAGCTTGCTGCAAGAGCCAGAACATCTGAGTTCAGATACCCACACATCTTACTCTAATTGGGTCGTATTTTTAATCCTGTGACAATTACATGCTTGGGTTTGCATGTGTTTGTACACTTGTGGGGGGGTGAGTGGGGGTTGCATTGTGGTGTGTGTGTGTGTGTGTGTGTGTGTGTGTGTGTGTGTGTGTGTGTGTTATGTGTAAGCCAGAAGGCAACACTGGATGTCCTAGCTCCCTGATTCAGCTAGACTGGCTGGCTGGCTGGCTGGCCAGCAAGCCCCAGGGATCCTTCTGTCTCTCTGTGCTGAGAACTACTCAGGGCTTTTAACATGGGTGCTGGGGATCCAGATTCAGGTCGTTGTGCTGTGTGCCCAGCATTTTACCAACTGAGCCACCACCCCAGCCTTTACTCCTCCTTCTCATCCTCCTCTTTCTTTTACACAGGGTTTCACTATGCAGCCCTGGCTGGCCTGGAACTCACTATGTAGAATATGCTGGCCTCAAAATCACAGAAATCCATTTATTTCCACCTACTGAATGCTAGAGTTAAAGGTGTGCACCACCACATCTTGTTCCTATTCCTACTGCTTAAAGCTCCTTTGGGTCCACTCCCCCATTTACCAATATGAACGTTTCTGCACCCGAGGGCTGCCTCCTGCTCCCACTTAACCACTCTTTTTTTTTCTTTATTTTTTATGTATACAGTATACATGTATGCATACACACCAGGAGAGGGAACCAGATCTCATTATAGATGGTTGGGAGCCACCGTGTGATTGCTGGGAATTGAACTCAGGACCTCTGGAGGAGCAGCCAGTGCTCTTAACCTCTGAGCCATCTCTCCAGCCCCCCAGTTAACCACTCTTGACCTGACTCCCCAGACAGAGCAGCTTATAGTAAATAAAAAGGTGACCTTCAGCCTCTGTTCCTCCTCTTCCTTAAGCAAGGGAAAGAAAGGCCTGATGGGCTTCCTAGCAAACATAAGCTGTGAGCCCTCTACTCCCTGTACACCTGCGAATCCATGACATCACCACCTAATGTCCCTTCTGTTACCGCCTACTTCTCTCCCAGGACTCAACTGAAAGACAGTCGCCAGTGCCACTCATCTGGATGACATCGGAATAACAATCTATCCTGTTGCTCTGGTTCTACCCACCAAGCAGCATCATCCCTCCACTCACACCAGCAGAAATCCCCTGCCCTGCCGGTTTCCCACATCCTGTGCTCAGAATTCTCCAGAAGGAAGTGCCACTTCCCTTCCACCTACCAGCTGTCTGGAAACCAAGGATGGTGGGCACAGAGCGCCAGGGAGAGACTGCAGAAATGCTCATGGTGTAATTGGCACCTTGTTGGAGGTGAAGGCACACTTCTGGGGTCCTGCTGTCTGTGGTCACATTAACTGTCTCCTCACGAACGGATTCCACAGCACCCGGCTGCTGTCTTTCAGTGTGTATCTTTAGAAGAGGAAAGACAAGAGAATCCACCATGACTCCAGTCAGACCAAGACTTCGTGGTGCTAGATGCTTTTTCTCTGCTGTCCTATTTCTGACACTGTGTAACCAGGGAGGAGAGATAGGTCCAGCTCTACCATGAGGGACCCAAGGACAGGGTCTAACCATCCCTGGGACCAATGGGTCCTAAGCTATGACGGACGTGAGAACTCTATTTAGGAGTGCTCTCCTGACCACACATGACTAATAAGTAAAGGAGGTCCTAGTACCAAATCAGCTCATGCTTCCAGCCTTGCTCAGGGAGAAAAGGACAAGTGCTTGGAAACAAGCAATATGAGGAGGCCAAACATAAATGTATGTTCCACGGTCACACTCTGTTGGATGACACACACATTAAACCTAAAATCTGCGTATGTCTTAAAAATCCCGTCCACTTTTTAAAGGGGCACTGGAACTGGAAAACAATTACACTGATGAAGCATCTTTCCATTTCTCATTCAAACCATACAGCTGGTAGACGGCAGCATTAAGCAGTATGACTTGGAGTTGCCCCTAGTTATGGAAACCGTCATCATTTTACCTTCATGGTTACTTATATAATAGTATAAAAGACCCATAAAAGAAAATGATTCTTTTCTAATGAGGGGAGGTCATCGCAAGTATCTTCTGAATTTGTCTTAGCTTTATGTTGGTCCTAACTGAAATGTCAATGGGTTTTTTCAAGAATCTTGGCTTAAGGAGGTATCACAAGAAAGTTTTCGAAATGAAGGACGTTCACCCAGACTTGAGCATGTAAGCAAGCCTCTACACCAAGTGACTGACTATGCTGCTTCATAAAAAATACGTAAAAATAACTGTAGCTTGTTATTATACATTTGCAAATAAATGTGATTTCACTTTATGTGACTGAAGGGAGGGAGGGAGGCAGAAGAGGGGGTGGGGTGGGGGGTGAAACTCCTGTGTGGGCCATATCCTCCTGGCTCACACTTCCATGTCTTCATTGGCAGGGTAGAGCAGCTCACTTTACTTACCATGTACATGATCTTAGAGTTTATGCTCTCTGGGCTTATTTGCCACCTCACGCAGGTATCATTAAACACAGACACATCATGAATTTCTATCATTATTTCTAGAATAGAAAAAAAAAAAGAATTGACTCATGAGCTGCATCAATGGACTTTGGGAAAATCCTGGTGGACTCTGCATCTGTCCAGCTGGTGTCTCCCCTGCTCTCCAGTCACACTGTGATTCAGTTGCAGAATTGAGCAATCCAAGCAATCCCAGATGGTACATCATGAATGAGCCTGGCCCACTGCCTGGCCAGACAAAAAAGGAAAAGATTACTGCCTGAGGGTGGGGAAGAACTCCAACTGTGATTAGCCTGATGGGCCACTGGATGCCACTGGTGTTCCATCAGGTAGGCTGGAGCAAGGTCCAGAACTGAGCTCTGATTGGAAGCTTCCTTAAAACCACACAGGAAAGATGAGCTTCTGCTTCCCTCATCTTACCCTGGGTGGCATGGCATTCATTCAAGCCACTGCTGTTCCTGAAAGGGAAATGGCACGTCCACCATGAAGGATGACTTTTCTTGGGATGAACTGAGGAAGCTCTCCAAAGAGCCCCTGATCACCCTGAGACTACTCTAGCAAAAACCATGCAATCTTGATCTGTTGAAAAGCCATGATTTCTCTGGGTTCTGCTTATTCTAAATAACCTGCATTTCTATTCCATGTGACGAATCTGGCAATGTGGGAAACACAGTTTCCAATGGACCCAGCCAGTCAACAACTTATAAAGTTGTTCAGAGTGGTATGGGGAAAATCTACCTTTTCATTTATTAAAATCAAATTTCCTATGGATATGTAAAGCTATTTCTATGTGCAAATGACATGATCTTATTTGCATACACTCCTAAGAAAATAAAACTTTAAAAAAAATGAAGGCTAAGAAAAGAGTTCAGCAAGGTTGAGGGATGCAAGGTTGCAATGCATTTCTGTACAGGAGAAATGGATGATTAAAGAAAATTAAAGTGATTTCTTTTACAATAAAAATCAAAAAGGAGGAAAAACACAACACTTTTAAGTTAGGCATCGCACTATCATCCCTGGAGACAAGAATTCTCATTTCATCCAAAAGGAAAAAGAATATTCCACGGCTCTGTCCCAGCTTTCCTGTGGAGCCAGACTTCTCATAGACTCCTGGGTCAAGTGTGTGCCAGTCTTGATGCACTTTGACAGCGTGACTGTGGCGTGCCTCCTGATCAGGGGCTTCCTTGCTGTGGCTCACACACTCCAGCACATGCAGCCTGGAAGGGGAGAGGAGGTAACCCATCTGGGGACAGGAGCTGGTGGACCAGTCACTGCCCTTTCCTCAGAATGCTGTACCAGCAGTGGAGCAGTCACTCCTACCAAGGGGAGACCTGGATGTTGTGGCATCCTTCAGCCAGTTCTTTCTTTTCCTTATTACCCCTCTTGGTCACCAATTCTGCTTCCTGGGATTTCACTCCATGTTACATAATAATACAAACCCCTGGTTCTGTTTTGGGAGAAATTCAAGCTAAGATCTGTGTCAAGATAAGTGAGAAGGGCAGCTTGCCTCATATGTGTGAGGACTTGTATCCTCAGAACCAAGGCTTGCTTGTTTGCTTGCATATTTATTTTCTGTGGTTAGCCTGATGGGTCACTGGATACCACTGATGTTCCATGCAGGGAAGCTGGAGCAAGGCCCAGATCTGGTTCAGGGTTGCATGCTTATAACCCCGACACTAAGATGGTGGAGACTGCTGGATCCCTGTCCCATCCTGTAGGTGAGCTCCAAGCCAGTGAAAGACCTCATTTCAGAAGCCCAAGTTTGGCTCCCAGAACCCACAGCAGACAGTTCACAACCACCTGTAATTCTGGCTCCAGGGCATTTGACACAGGCATCAGCAATCATTGCACTCTCACACAGACACATAAAAATTAAAACAGAAAAACAGATGGCTCCTGTGAACAATATCCAAGGCTGACCTCTGGCCGTGCGTGCGTGCGTGCGTGCGTGCGTGCGTGCGTGCGTGCGTGCGTGCGTGCGTGCGTGTGTAAATGAGAACTATTTACCTTGGGGATTGCATTCCTCTAACTAGCCCCTGTTCCTTCCCTATAGTAATTCTCTTCTCAGCCACCACAAGCATGAACCTTAAACACCTGCAGAGCTAACTCAATTCTCTTGTACAGAACCAAGGTCAAAACTGAATTCACCTGGTCTACTGATCTCTATACCCATCAATGCTTTTATACATTTACTAAATCATCCCGTCCTGGCATTACCTAGGATCTGTGTCCCACCATACCTATTTTGGGGTTATTCCAAGCTGTCTATTAATAAGTCAGAGTAAATTGAGGTAGAGAAGAAAACACAGACTTCTGTAGAGATACCAGAGTATCAGTTATGAAGCCTAAAAAATCCATAGATCTCTACATCAATGATAACATGAAAAAAGGAATCCAGTTGCCAGCATGAGTAAACAAAGAAATGTGAGGACCTCGTTGGTTCGCCTCCTGGGGTAGCAAAGATGATGTTGATACCAGTGTACCAGTCTGAATAAACTTCAATTATTCCTGGCCACTTCTGCTGATGCCCTTCAAAACCCCAGAACTTTCAACATCTCTGCTCACTTAACAGCCTTCTGATGATAACTCAGCAGCTGGTCCAGGGGAAACAGAAGTACCCCGCCCCCAGCTTCTCCCTGAATTGCCAATAAAGCAAACAGCCTTCCTATTTGGATTGCCTGTGTCACTCAAGTAGAGATTAGAAAAGGGTTTCCTTTCTTGTTCTTCCTTTTTGCTCATTCACTATGACAACTGTAAATGACGTCTCAAAGATGCCATCTGCCTCTAGCCTGTGCCACACACTGCACAGATGGGACCCAGATCTGATTACAGAGATGCCAGATAATTCCACCCCAAAGAGAAGCTGAGCAAAGTTGGTGACTCTACCTGCCATGTACCTACAAACAGGAGGAAAAGATGTTTTTATAAAAATATCAGGTGTTAACTGTCTGCATCAGCACTGCCCTTTGAAAATACCATGCTTGTATGCCAATTCTAACTATGCCAGTAACTGAAAAAACACATACAGGCTGACAAGACGGCTCAGTGGATAACGGCACTTGCCAACAAGCTGGCTGACCTGAGTCTGATCTTAAAACCCTTTGGTGAGAACGCCTGCCCATAAGTTGCCCTCTGCCCTCCAGATGTGCACAGTGGCATGAATACACCCCCCCACACACTCAAATGCCTAAACAAGTGTCACAAAAAAAAAATGGAAAAGCAGGAAGAAAGAACAGAAGAAAAATGTGGAAAAGCCTTTGAAGTGACCTCTTTTTCCATTCACTGCTCACTATGTACAGAGCAGCTACCCAATGCCAAGCATCTGACTGTGTCAAACACAGGGCTGTGAGGAGCACTAGACCTCAGTTTTCCCCTCGAGGAGCATGTTGCCTAATGAAAGGGGCAATCACAGATGCAGGCAAATCGCAGCTCAGTAGCATTATCACGGGCTCCACACAAACCTTGAAGGGTACGGAACAGGAAGATCTCACTGGAGGACCCGGGAAATTCAGTTCCATGGAGGGCACAGCCTTGGTAGATAAATGGCTGCAGAGTAGGGAGCACACACAAGCAGAAAGAACAGCAGGTCTGAATACCATGCTAGTGGAGTAGTGAGGGGGATGTCAGACTGCACAGAAAGGAGGCTACAGAGGACACACAGGATGGAACAGGGAAGGGCTTACTTGCCGGATTCAAGACAGACACTCCTCCAAACAGAGACAAGCTTCGGGTAATGATAGGAATGGTTTCCCATTTGGAAGGAAGCACTAGAGTGCAGAAGAACCGGAGGTCATAAAATAGAATATAATACTATTTACTCAATGACAACTATATGTCAGGCTCGGACTGCTCTCGACAGACTTGATCTCATTTTCCCAGCAGTCATAAGAAGCAGTAATAGAAACAATAAGAATGAACACTTATTGAGTTATAACTATGGGCCAGAGAGTGTGCACAGGACTTTAACCTTCAAAATAGCCTGCCGACTAGACATCACCATGTCCATTTCACAGACCTCAGGCTTGGATGTTAAGGAATATAGTATGAGGGACTGAGTCTGGACTCACAATTAGACATGTCACACCCCACCACTACCAGCCTTTGCACTGAAGTAGATACTCCAACAGGAGGTTAAGGCATGAAATCGGGGTGCTGTATTACGAAACAAGAAACAGTTGTGAAGGAGATGAATGGGAGGTGAGGGAGCAGCAACAAAGAGGAGTCCAGGCTGACTGCCAGCCTTTGAGCTGGATGAAGGGCCCTTCACTGCTCTCCAAAGAAACACGAGCAGAGGCAGAGCCGACCTGTAAGAGGGAGCGATGAACTGTGTCGAGGACATGCTAGATACAAGCTGTCTACTAACTGTCCAATGGAAAAATAGCTTTAAAAGCAATGGATTTGTGGGTGGAGGTAGAAGCCACAGGCGAGTGAAAGGAAGACATACAAGTAGGTCACAGAGAGGGGCTCAGTGGCAGAGCCCTGGGAAACATTGATGCCCAAGGAGACCCAGGGAACAAGGGCAGTACAGGGAAGAGGAAGAGGAGTGGCTAAGAGAAAGCAGGCCCAGGAAGTGAATGAAAGGAAGGGCATGGCGGCGTGTCTCTTTTGAAGCAGCCTCCCTTAGTTCTCACTCAGCTCCCTTACTCCATCCAGGTTGGGTGCAACATGTCATTAAGGGCCAGGGAAAGGTCAACCTCCCTGTCTCCCACCCTGTAACATTTTTCCTTGAGGAAATGCCCACTCAGTCATGCTTAGATGTGGGCTTTGACCTTGGATCTGTCAAGCTATAGGACATATAGGCATCTCCAATTTGACAAAAAGAAGGATCCTACAAAGCTTGACTATAAACAGTCTAATTCTTTCTTTTTGTTAAATCCTAAGTCAAAGTCATGTAAAATGAGTACAAGTGGCATGCTTAATTTCCTAAAGTGAATTACATAGTTTATGGTGATTATTTTGTGGCATATGAATAAATGTTTATATGTTCATTGGGTGTTAGTTTTTTTGTGTGCACATTAGGAAAAATACATCTAGCTCATCAAAGTCATGACATACCACATACTACTAGGAATTCTTGTTTGGTACACTAAAACATCTAATTGGGGTGGCTCCCTTACAGTTTCAGAGGTTCAGTCCATAATCATCATGACGGGGAGCAGGGCAGCATGTAGGTAGGTGCGGTGCTGGAGTAGTAGCTGTGAGTCCTACATATTACGGGCAACAGGAAGCCAACTGGAACACTGAGCAAAGCTTAAGAAAAGACCTCAGAGTCCGCCTCCACAGTGACATACTGCCTCCAACAAGACCACACCTCCTAGTAGTGTCTCTCTCTTTGGGGGCCATTTTCTTTCAAACCACCACATCAGACATGGTGATATATGTCTATAGACTTAGCTGCTTGGGAGGGCTAGGGCAGGGTGGTCTGAGAACAGGAGTTTAAGAACAGCTTGAGAAACACAGCAAAACTCCATCTCAAATGTGCCTGTGTGTGTATATATTATATGTGTTTATATATAAATATGTTATTTAAAAAAAACAAGCTATGCAGATAATTCTTTATTCTAATATCATCAGGGTGGTATGCAAATAAAAGCTTGGAAGAACATGAATAGGAAAGTGTGGGATTCCAGGGTCCCAGACTTGAGTTCAAATCATAACTCCATCAAGTACTAGTTACAGAATGACCCTAAGAAAATTGCTTCACTGCCATGAGTCTCAGATCACTCAGCTATGAAATGAAAATATTTGCCTTACAGATTTTCTCTGAGGATGAAATGAAACCAAGCATTAAGGACCCCAAGAGAACCCTGGGTGTGCAAGCTGGTGTTCAGTGAACACAGCAATGATGTTTACAGTCCAAATATTATACACATATTCAGACCCAACCCAGCTGTGCCTATTGTAGTAACATGCCAATTTACCCCAGCCAGCCTTTCCTGTCCATTTAAAATAGACAGAGCTGCAAGTGAGCATTCACTGGGCTGGCAAGGAGGGTTGACAACCAAGGAAGGGCAGAGGGAAGAGGGGCTTGGTAGCATTTGCAGTAGTATGCAACAAATTATGGGATGCCGAAAGGATCCTGGCAGATCAGCAGTCTGTGTTTCAACAGAGTTGTTAACCTCCCTAGAGCCTGAAATGATGGAGAGCCAGAGCATGGAGGGTTAACCTTGTAATTATTAACCCAGACTCTAAACATAAAAGCTAAATGACCTGTGCAGGATGGAAGCCGGGGACAGCCTTATCAAGAATGAATCGGCCTCTTTGATCTTGAAGTAAACTGACTCACTAAGGCGAAGCTTCCACCTCGGGTTTTTCCAGACACTAAAGTACTTGCCTAATTCCCAGCTGTCTGGAATTTCTAGTTCAAACTGGCCTGAGAGAAAAAAGTCCCACCACTTTCAGCCTTAGAGAAAAAAGTCCTACCACCTTGTCACAGTTCATACTCCATGAAAAATATTATACATCTGTGCCACTAACACAGAGGCATGGGGGCTCCAAAAATATTCGACAGTAAATAAAAACAACCTGTGTACAGATAATCCATTCCACCCAGCTTGGAATTAAACACAGAAGTATAGACAGAGGAGTAAATGGAGTGAAAACAAAGAAGGATGATAGCGGGAAAAGAAGCTAAATGTGAACACTGAATGAAGTAAACACAAAATACACAGGGGCCGTCAGGCTAGGGGGATAAGGACACTGATGAAAAACAGGGGGAAGAAAAAAGAAGAGGGGGCAGCCAAGCAAGAGCCATGACAACCAGCATCTCTCACTTTTCCAGAAGCTTCTCCAGCCTCCCCTTCCATGAATTAATCAGCATGTAAATCACTCCCTTTATCTGTGAAAATTGAATTTAGCTGCCAATCCTGATGGAGGGCACACAAGCCTCCTCACAGAAAGAGCCTAGCTCCCAGGGAGAATGCCTTTTTCTCTCCTTAAATCAAAGCTTGCATAAGCCCATGGAACAGCTGCAGCTGGAGCCAGAGCCTTAGTGAAAGGTAGAAGGCTGAGGACAGTAATTATAATTAGCGGTTACATAACATGTTTGTTCTTCAAAGTGCTGTACAAGGATCAGCTAATTAATAGCTTACTGTGCCCCATGCAGATCCCCTGGTTTTTCATGTAGTGACTAATCCTTGTGCCCCCAATGAATTCTGAACGGTGGTAGCAGAGGACCTTGAGCAATGAGGCAAATGGCAAAGAAGCCACAGCTATACCCATCTCTCTTACCAAGTGATTCCTGGGGAACAGCTCCTGGAGAAAGCTGCCTTACCCTCCAGATAAGGGTTGGAGCTGCTGGTGTAGATGTGACAGAGACCATCAGTCTAGTTCAGTTTGGTCTTAGAGAAGCAAGAAGACCGGGCTCTGGAGTCCTTGGTCTGTGCTATAAGCTTGGCCTTGCTTCTTTGCTCAGCCAGTGAGACATCTCCAGAACAAGCTGGTCTAGATCTCTGGGTTCTCATCTTCTGTTTTCTCCCCACTCTCTAGCCTACATCTTTTGCATTTATGATGGAGATAGCTGAATATAAGAATTTTCTGTCTACTCCAAGGATTCTTTACCCACACTTCCAGCAGTCTGTGATGGTTTGAATTTCTTTACAAAACATTAGGCGCACATATGAACATTCATTTCCTTGGGGAGAGGTCTGATTCCTTTACCACACCGTAAATTCCAAAAAAGTAGTGCTTCACACATAGTGCACACCAAATAGAAATCTTTGGGATGAATGGATGGGTAGGATAGGTATCATCAAGTTCTCTCTCTCAGGGATGGGGAAATGGCTCAGTCCATGAGGTGCTTGCCACACAAGTGTGAGGACCTGAGGTCAACACTCAGAACTCCCATGAAAAAGTAGGGCATGGTGGTCTACTCCTGTAGTCCTTGTGCTAAGAAGACAGGTACAGACAAATCCCTGGGGTTCACTGGCCAGTCAGGTTATTCTAATTGGTAATCTCTGAGTCAATGAGAGACCCTGTTTCAAAAAAAAATAATAATAAGGTAGATGGGTCCTGAGAAGCAGCATCTGAAGTTGACTTCTGGCCTACACACACACATGCACACACCTGTACATGTGCAAATGCACCTGCATAAACACATACACAGAAAGAAAGAAAAATATAACTAGAGATGTAGTGTTGTGAGGGAATAATCTTTTCGTACCCTGTGAAGATGTGTCTCTGCCAAGTCACCTTATGGTTGGTTTAATAAATAGCTGAATGGCCAATAGCTAGGCAGCAGAGGATAGGCAGGACTTCTGGGCAGAGTTAGGAACTCTGGGAAGAAGAGAGGTGGGATTTGCCAGAAAGACATGGAGCAAGTCAGATGTGCAGTATGGAGGAGAGGTAATTGAGCCACGTGGCAGAACGCAGATTAATATAAATGGGTTAATTTAAGTTTTAAGAGCTACTTGGGAAAAAGCCTAAGCTAAATCCAAGCTTTCATAATTAATAAGAAGTCTCCATGTCATTATTTGGGAACTGGCAGTCCAAAAAAGTCCAGCTACATAGTGTTTTGTATGTGTGTGTGTATATATATACAATAGGATATTTCTCACCTTTAGAAAGTAGGGAAATGGCATATCCTACATTGTTGGTGTAGCTTAAAAATAGTATGCTAGAGCCAGGCATTGGTGGCCCACGCCTTTAATCCCAGCACTCGGGAGGCAGAGGTAGGCAGATTTCTTGGAATTCGAGGCCAGAGCGAGTGCCAGGATAAGCTCCAAAGCTACACAGAAAAGTCCTGTCTCAGGAAGAAAAACAAAAAAGGTATGCTAAAGCAAAGGGGTAGGGTATCAGGGTGCCACACACCTATACTCCCAGAACTCTGGAGGCAAAGGCAAGTGGATCTCTTTTAGTTAAAGGCCAGCCTGGTCTACAAAGTAAGTTCCAGGACAGCCAGAGCTTTTATACAGAGAAACCCTACCTCAAAAAACAAAGTAAGTATTCTAAGTGAAGTAAGCCAAGCTAAAAACAGACAAACAAAAAACCAAAACAAAACTCAAGTATCACATGATTCTACTTCTATAGAATGCCTAGAATGGTCAAATTCCTTCAAAATGGAAAGCACAATGGAAGGGTGCCAGGGTCTACGGGGAGGAAGGAATTCCAAGTTCCAGTTTTAAAAGATAAAAAGTTCTGGAGATTGGTTATACAAAAATATGGATAAACATAACACCAGTGAATTGCATACTGAAAAAGAATCAATATATTTTTTGTGTTTTGACACAATTAATAAAACTTAACTCCTTGTATTTTGCTATCTTTTGTCTAAAAAGCTGTCATGCCAAAATGTGCTAAGTCTGAGAAAAAGGTTCATAGAATAGACTTTTCTCAGCTGGTTAAGGAGAGAAGGCAAAAAATATGGTGAATTATGGTATTTCAAAAGATGAATGTGTAAAATTCTCTAAATATCTTATTTTAGCAATCCATCTTGTAAATCATCAAGATTAAGCTAACACATTCAAACCCAAGAGCCTACCCAAGTAAAGGGCAGAGGCAGGCACAATGCAGAGGGAGGCAGCTCTATACTGCACGCTCCTTCTGCTGTTGTGTTCCCAGGTAGCAGGAGCCCAGCAGAACGGAATCTGTACCTGTGCACATGTAAGTGACTTCACTCCAGGAGCCTTTGTCTGTACAAACAGAAGAGATCTTTGCTCCAGGACTCTCAAAGCCTTCCTGACAGACATAGTGAGCCACACTGCCCAGGCTGGAGGTGTGATTCCCCACCAAGATGGCATTCTGGACTTCGGGAGGTCTGCCACAGCTGATCTCTGCAATGAGAGGCAATGGTACACCTGTGATGAGCCCTGACTTCCATGCCAGCAATTAGCATCTCAGAAATAAACATTTCATGATGACAGGGGCCATTCGTCTGGGAAAAGAGAAAACACAAACTCCCTCAAATAATTCAAATATAATTATATAAAATTAAGGTTGCTCAGAAGTACAGGAAACCGGTATGCCTGGATTTAATGAAATTTTCAAACGTGCACACAGAGAGAGGAGCTGAATTATGAGATGGCTTACTTATAGAGCTCCTTGTCTATGAAATACTTCTTAGGGTTCATTTACATACTAAAGTTCCGTAGAAATTTTTACTGTGTAACGTCAGATCATTAACTCTTGAGTTGGTGATAGGGCATAGGAGCGACTGTCATCAACTGAATAGTAAACAGAATACTACAAAATCTTTGACATTCTTAAAGCAAAGTGATGCAGAGAAAAGTGTTTATCTTTCCCCATTCAAGTTACAGGCAATTCTCAAGAGGGAAGGACGCTTTCAGAGAGTTAGATCAGAATCAGACAGTATTAAACTGATGTAAAGTTTCCCTTCCACACTTAACAGTGGACTATTTGCACAGAACTTTATGTGGAAGAAAGAGTGTGATTTAATGATCTGAGTCCATCCAAACCAACTTTCAAAACATCCTGTGTATCTTTTCTGACAAAAGTTCAAAAGAATTTATTAAAATATTGACTTAATAAGTACTTCTAAGCTCAGCACTTGGGAGACTGCAGAGTGAAACATTGTCTCCAAAACCAGATACTTGTTGAATGAACAGATAGTTTCTTAGCCTCCTCCTCTCACCCTCTGGCTGCAGACATTGTTCATGGTTTCTGAGCTTTCCTGTTTTCTTTTTGAAATCTCACTGACTGGGTGGCTTCAATGATGGGGCTCACCTTTCAGATCTATGCCAACTTTGCCAGCATCCTTTGCTCCCCTCCGCTTTTTTACTCATTTCAGAAAAAAAGGACACAAGATAAATGCAAGTAAGTATGAATGGATATGCAATTCTGTCTTTAATATTGAAACATCAGAAACAACCCAAACATTTATCAAAAGAGAACTGGGTGCTAGATGTAGTGGCCCTGCCTACAATGCCAGCACCCGGAAGGGGAAGGCAGGATAAATAGGCATTTAAAGTCAGCCTTGGCTACAAGAGGCCCAAGAAGAGAAAGAGAAAATTAGGCAAATAAACCACAACACTACTGAGCAAGTCATAGAAAGACTAGAAAGATTCTCACACTGGTGTGGAAAGATGCCCATGATATAAAGGCAGGGAATTGAGTCAAACAGTGGGCTTCATCTACATACATAGAAGTCTCTTTGCATGTTTTCCTTCCTTTGATTCCAACGTTAATTACATACATATGTTAAGAAATGGATTGTATAATGTGTGTTTCAAAACATATATAGGAACTTGAAAAATTCTGGTTAGTGTCTGTTAATGGACTCTGACAGTTCCTACCCCTCTTCCAATCAAAAGTAACCTGGTCTGATAAGAAAAGGAACCAGAATAGGTATATCTTAAGAAGTGGGGCAGAAAGTCAGACAGTGGTGGTGCACACCTTTTATCCCAGCACTCGGGAGGCAGAGACTGGACCTCTGTGAGTTCAAGGCCAGCCTGGTCTACAAAGCAAGTTTCAGAACAGGATCCAAAGCTATGGAGAAATCTGTCTCAAAAAACAAAAAAAGGAAGAGAGAAAGAAAGAAAGAAAGAAAGAAAGAAAGAAAGAAAGAAAGGAAGGAAGGAAGGAAGGAAGGAAGGAAGAAAGAAAGAAAGAAAGAAAGAAAGAAAGAGTAGGGGAGACAGGTGTTCATGTGGATGAACAGTGAAATTGGCAAGGTACACAGGTCTCTAAAGCCATTTAAATTGGACCACTTGATACAACACTCTTAAATGATTCTAAAGGTGAGCAACATCAAACTATTAGTAACAGAAACACAATTCCAAAGTTTTTCAATAAACATAAGAGGACAGGGAATGTGGCCCAGTCATAGAGTATCCTCAAAAAGAAAGAATAGTAAACAGGAAAGAATAGTAAACATAAGAGGACTGGGGATGTGGCCCAGTTGTAGAGTGCCCTTTCAAAAGCACGCTGGAAGTCCATCCTCATCCCCACCACCACTAAACAGAGAGTAGGGTGCCTGCCTGTACCCCAGTGTGAAGGAGGCAGAAGCAGGAGGATCAGAAGTTCAAGGTCAGCTTTTAATCCCAGCACTTCGGAGGCAGAAGCAGGAGGATTTCTGTGAATTCAAGGCCAGCCTGGTCTACATAGGAAGTTCCAGACCTGCAGGAGATAGACTGAGAAACACTGTCTCAAAAATAAATAAATAAATAAATAAACAAACAAATAAATAAATGGGTTCAAAGTCACACACACACATACAAACAGGCACACAAACACACAGGCTTGCACACATACACACACATTCGCTCACTCGTGAACACACACATTCATATATGCCCACACACATATAGGGCACAAGGGAGAACTATAGTAATTCCATATGTAACCAGTAGTCTCAGCTACACCTAAAAATGAAAAGTTTGGGGGGAATCCTTATGCTATTCATTTTGATTTTTAGTTTTCTACTTTATCTGTAGAAAGCCAGAAAATGTTGCCTTTCCTGACATCCACACCATTAAAATAAAAGTTCACTCACTGAGCTAAAATATTCAGAACAAAAAAAAATGATATTCTATGTTCCCACAGCCCCATAAACCATGCTTGGTCTTAGGAGCAGGTAGCCTTACCAAGCATGCTGGTTTAAGCTGTCAGCCCAGGTACACAGGAGGCTGAGGCAAGATCTCAAGCCCAAGGACTGTCTGAGCTGCACTGTCAGTTCAAGGACGGATGGGAAAATGCAGTGAAACCTTGTTGGGAAACAAAAAACAAAATTTGGGACAGGGGTATAGCTCAATGGGATAATGCTTGCCTAGCACGCACAAGGCCCTAGGTTCAATCCCCAATACTACAAAAAAAGAAAGGAGGGTGGCAGTGGGGTTCTCTTACGTCCTTAATACAAAATCCTGGATCTAATGAATTTGAAGTAGTCACTTCCTAGATCAGACTCTCATCTGTTGCTATTGGAGTCATCCAAAGAGCTATACTAAATACAACATCCCAGCCAACCTCATCACTATTCTGGCTGAAAGTTAGCTTCCAGTCAACACAAATGCAAATCGCAAGCAGTTATGGGACCGGAATGAAGTGATCACTTTATAAAGTCCCATATCTATCTATTTATGTCCCATGTTTGCTTACAGGGCTCTGTTCTCTTTTCATACATGTTTACCAAATACAAGACACATTAGCCTTCAGGTTGTTTTCCCAGTATCAAACCTTTACTGGCCCCAAACATTGCCAGTCATTGGTATTATTTGTGTGTACAAGAGCAGTCGACCAAACAAGTAGTTAATGTTTTCTAAGACTGCCCAGTCACTTGCATACAAAATTTCTAGTTTAATCTAGGATTCAGCTAGAGCAAAGAGAAGAGGAAATAACAGAGAAGGGCTGGAAATGGAAACGTCAATGAAGAACTGAAGCTGAAAATACAGCTGTGTGTACCTTGAATATGAACACTCCTAAAGATCTCAGTGGGGAGGTTAGAAAAGGAACCCAGCAATAGCCGAATTATTAGAGGACTGTAGGTTCTAAGAGAATAAGGATACAGAAGACAATAAGGTGGGCTTCCATCTTAAACATATTCCAAGAGCAATGGAAAGCATGATAACTTTAGTTGTGGTTGCAAGAAGTTTATAACTTGTAGTAAAAATCATTACCAATCATTGGCTTGGTCTCTCTAGAGAGGAAGATGCAAAGGCAGACAGTACCTGCAGCTCTGTGAGTTCCTATTACAGAGATGTTCAAGTTGCACAATCCCTTGGCAGAAGATATTTAGAAATGCCCTGTGATTCGGATGAAACACACTGTCCTAAGCACTTACCAATAAGCACCACACAGGGAGTGCATGAAAAGCATGCATGTTGACTAGTAGGGCTTTAGTGTTCCACACTTGAAGACTTGTTCTTGAGCCAATGGCACTGTTTGGAGAGATTGCAGAACCTCTGGAACGTAGGCCCAAACTGGGAGACATATACTACAGGGCATAAGTCTAGGACAGTACCCTAGCCCTGCTTCTAATCCCTTCCACTTCCCAATCCTCTAAGACGTAAGGTATGGTATGAGCTCCTGGCAGTCATGGATAGAACTAGCCACCATGTTTTTCCCACAATGAAGGACTATTTTCCTTGAACTATGATTCAAAACAAACCATTCTTCCCATAACTTGTTCCATGAGTTGTTTCGTCACAGCAACCAGAAGAGTAAACAGACACCAGTGCCAGAAAGTGAAGCCATAGCTGTATTATCTTGACTGTGTGGTTCATAGGCCTTCTGAACTAGTTTGTTGGACAAATGTTGAAGAATTCAGAGAAGCCTTATTTTGCTATAAGTCAGTAGTTCTCAACCTTCCTAACGCTCTGTCTCTTCAATACAGTTCCTCATGTTGTGGTGACACCAACCATAAAGTTACTTTTGTTGTACTTCGTAACTGTAGTTTTGGTAATGTTCTGAACTGTAATGTAAATATCTGATATGCAATCCCAGTGAAGGGGTCTTTTGACCCCCAAAGGGGTCATGACCCACAGGTTGAGAACCACTGCTGTCAGTAGCACTTAGTGGGTCCTTCTAGAAGAAGCTGGGAAGATCAGAACACCAAGAGAAGTGACAGTGAAGGCCCAGATCATGAGGCTTCAGAGAACAGGGATTCTGTTGAGATTGAGCAAAGGGCTATTTGTGTCATGCTCTGTCAAAGAGTCCAGTTGTGTTCCACCTGGCTCCTCAAAGTTCCAATGAGGCTGAATCTGAAAGTACTATGTTAACTTGTTTGCTAGAGGAAACTTCAAGATATCATAACATTAAGAAACAACATGGTCAGTTCATTGTCGTCACTGCTCAGAGTCATCTGACACCAGTGATCTGCACGCCAGACCGAACTTGGTGGTGGGATCTGACACACCAGGACCCCGGTGGCAGTTCTGTCTCCATCCACCGGTCCAGTGGGACCCAACACACCCGAACACTGCCAACGCCCTGGTAACAGTGACACCTCCATCCATGAGAGGAGGACAGACATCAGAGTATTGGATTTGTTTGCATCTACCAGAAGAGAACCTTGGTCACATACCCACCAGGAGAGCAAGAAACTCCTGTTACACCCATCAGAAGAAAGGATGAGAAGAGGACAAGGTAAAAGCACATCCAACAACAGAAAACCCAATATGACACCAAAGGAGACTAGGAATCATATACCAGCAAGACCTGAACATCACAATGCAGATGAACCAAAAAAAATGATAGAGGACCTCAAAGAGGACATGAGAAAATCCCTTAAAGAAATGGAAGGAAAAAAACAAACCAAAATATACAGATATCAACAAATCTCTCAAGGAAACAGTTCAAGACCTAAAAACTGAAATAGAGACAATAAAGAAAGCACAATCTGAGGCAATGCTGGAAATAGAAAAGCTGGGTAAATGATCAGGAACTACAGATGTAAGCATAACCAACAGAATACAAGAGATGGAAGAGAGAATCTCAGGAGTTGAAGACACACTAGCGGAAATAGATTCATCAACCAAAGAAAATCTTAAGTTCAACAAATCCCTAACACAAAATACACAGGAAATATGGAATACCGTGAAAAGACCAAACCTAAGAATAATAGGTATAGAAGAGGGTGAAAAAATACAACCCAAAGGTGCAGAAAACCTATTCAACAAAATCATAGAAGAAAACTTTCCCAACCTAAAGAAAGACATGCCAATGAAAATACAAGAAGCCTACAGAACACCAAATAGACTGAACCAAAAAAAAAGGTCTCCTCGCCACATAATAATCAAAACACCAAACATACAAAACAAAGAGAAAATATTAAGAGTAGCAAAGGAAAAAGGTCAAGTAACCTATAAAGGCAAACCTATCAGAATCACACCTGAATTTCCATGGAAACTCTGAAAGCCAGAAAGTCCTGGATAGATATTCTACCTACACTAAGAGACCATGGATGCCAGCCCAGACTACTATACCCAACAAAAGCTTTCAATCATTATAGATGGAGAAAACAAGATATTTCATAACAAAACCAGATTCAAACAATACATATCCACCAATCCAGCCCTACAGAAAGTTCTGGAAAGAAAACTGCAACCCAAGGAAGTTACCTACAACCAGAAAAATATAGGCAATAGATAACCCCAATTTACCAAAAGCCAAAAGGAAAAAGGGATAGAATCCCACACATAATTTTGCCACCATCACCAAATCAAAATCAAACAAGAATGAACAATCAATTGTCATTAATATCCATCAACATTAATGGTCTTAACTCCCCTATAAAAAGACACAGATTAGCAAAATGGATAAGAAGACAGAATCCTTCCTTCTGCTGCATACAAGAAACTCACCTCAACTTCAAAGACAGACAGTACCTAAGAATTAAAGGTTGGGGAAAATTTTTCCAATCAAGTGGACCCAAGAAATAAGCGGGGGTAGCAATCCTAATATCCAACAAATTGGACTTTAAACTAAAATCAATCAAAAGAGATGAAAAAGGTCACTTCCTACTCATCACAGGAGAAATCCATCAGGATGAAGTCTCAATTCTGAACATTTATGCCCCAAATACAAAGGCATCCACGTTTGTAAAAGAAACATTAGTAAAACTCATATCACACATAAAACCGCACACACTTATAGTGGAAGACTTCAACACCCCACTCTCACCACTGGACAGGAACACCAGACAGAAACTTAACAAAGAAACAAAAGAACTAATAGAGGTTATGCGCAATTGGACTTAACAGATATCTATAGAACATTCCATCCAAATACAAAACAATTTACCTTTTTCTCAGCGCCACATGGAACCTTCTCTAAAATTGACCACATACTTGGCAACATAGCAAACCTCAACAGGTACAAAAAAATTGAAATAACCCCCTGTGTCTTATCAGACCACCATGCTTTAAAATTAGAATTCAACAACCACAAGAACTACAGAAAACCTAAAAACTCATGGAAATTAAGTAACACCCATGGGTCCCGGAAGAAATAAAAAAAAAGAAATTAAAGATTTCCTAGAATTCAATGAGAATGAGGACACAACATATCCAAACATATGGGATACTTTGAAAGAAGTGCTAAGAGGACATTCATAGCACTAAATGCCCACATGAAGAAACAAGAGAATAATCACACTAGAGAATTAACAGCACAACTGAAAGCTTTAGAAAACAAAGAAGCCAATACACCCCGGAGGAGCAGATGGCAGGAAATAATCAAATTGAGAGCAGAAATCAATAAAATGGAACCTAGGAGAACAATACAAAGAATCAATATAACAAAGAGTTAGTTCTTTGAGAAAATCAACATGATAGACAAACCTTTATCCAAACTTACCAAACAACAAAGAATGAACATGCAAATTAATAAAATCAGGAAGGAAAGGGGGGACATAACAACAGACACAGAGGAAATTCAGAGAATCATCAGGTCATACTTTGAAAAACCTATATTCCTCAAAATTCGAAAATCTAAAGGAAATGGACAATTTTCTGGACAGATTTCACTTACCAAAATTAAATCAAGAACAGATAAGCAACTTAAATAACCCCTAATGAAATTGAAGCAGTCATCATAAGTCTCCCAACCAAAAAAAGCCCAGGGCCAGATGGCTTCAGTGCAAAATTCTATCAGAAATTCAAAGTACAGCTAATACCAATTCTCCTCAAAGTACTCCGCACAATAGAAGCAGAAGGGTCATTGTCAAACTCTTTTTACGTGGCTTCAATAACCTTGATACCCAAGCCACACAAAGACACAACTAAGAAAGAGAACTACAGACCAATATTCCTTATGAACATTGATGCAAAAATTCTCAATAAAATACCGGCAAATCAAATCCAAGAACAGATCAGAGAAAACATCCAGCACAATCAAGTAGGCTTCATCCCAGGGATGCAAGGATGGTTCAACATACGAAAATCCATCAATGTAATCCACCATATAAACAGACTGAGGAAAAAAAAACCCTCATGATCATCTCACTAGATGCCAAAAAAGCCTTTGACAAAATCCAACACCCCTTCATGATAAAGGTCTTGGAGAAATCAGGGATAACAGGAAAATACCTCAACATAATAAAAGCAACATACAGCAAGCCAACAGCCAACATCAAATTAAATGGAGAGAAACTCAATGCAATTCCTCTAAAATCAGAGAAAAGACAAGGCTGTCCACTCTCTCCATACCTCTTCAATATTGTCCTTGAAGTTCTAGCTAGAGCAATAAGACAACAAAAGGAGTCAAGGGAATACAAATTGGAAAGGAAGAAGTCAAACTCTCACTATTTGCAGATGATATGATAGTCTACATAAGTGACCCGAAAAACTCTACCAGGGAACTCCTACAGCTGATAAACACCTTCAGCAAAGTAGCAGGATACAAGATTAACTCAAAACAATCTGTAGCCCTACTATATACGGATGACACATTAGCAGAGAAAGAAATCAGAGAAACATCTCACTTTACAATTGCCACAAACAACATAAAATACCTTGGAGTAACACTAACCAAAAAAGTGAAAGACCTGTACCGTAAGAATTTTTGACTCTCTAAAAATAGAAATTAAAGAAGATACCAGAAAATGGAAAGATCTCCCATGCTCTTGGATAGGTAGGATCAACATAGTAAAAATGGCAATCTTGCCAAAAGCAATCTACAGATTCAATGCAATCCCCATCAAAATCCCAACACAATTCTTCACTGACCTTGAAAGAACAATCTCAACTTTATATGGAGAAACAAAAGACCCAGGATAGCCAAAACAACCCTGTACAATAGAGGAACTTCTGGAGGCATCACCATCCCTGACTTCAAGCTGTATTACCGAGCTATAGTCCTGAAAACAGCTTGGTACTGGCACAAAAATAGACAGGTAGACCAATGGAATAGAGTTGAAAACCCTGAAATTAACCCACACATCTACGAATACCTGATTTTTGACAAACAATCCAAATATATACAATGGAACAAAGAGAACATCTTCAACAAATTGTGCTGGCATAACTGGATGCAAACATGTAGAAGACTACAGATAGACCCAAGCCTTTCGCCCTGCACAAAACTTAAGTCAAAATGGATCAAAGACCTCAACATAAACCCAACCACACTGAACCTATTAGAAGATAAAGTGGGAAATACCCTTGAATCAATTGGTACAGGAGACCGATTGCTGAACATTACACCAGTAGCACAGACACTGAGGTCAACAATTAATAAATGGGACCTCCTGAAACTGAGAAGCTTCTGTAAGGCAAAGGACACAGTCAGAAAGACAAAATGCAGCCCACAGACTGGGAAAAGATATTCACCAACCCCACATCTGACAGAGGGCTGATCTCCAAAATATACAAAGAACTCAAGAAGCTAGTCTCCAAAACACCAAACAATCCAATTAAAAAGTGGGGTACAGAACTAAATAGACAATTCTCAATAGAGGAATCTAAAATGGCTGAAAGACACATAAGAAAGTGTTCAACATCCTTAGCCATCAGGGAAATGCAAATCAAAACAACTCTGAGATACCATCTTAACTCCTGTCAGAATGGCTAAAATAAAAAACACCAATTACAGTTTATGCTGGAGAGGATGTAGAGAAAGGGGAACACTTCTCCACTGCTGGTGGGAGTGCCAGTACTTTGGAAATCAGTATGGCGACTCCTCAAGAGAATGAGAATCAGTCTACCACAAGATCCAGCAATTCTACTCCTAGGCATATACCCAAAAGAAGTATATTCATACAACAAAGACATCTGTTCAACGATGTTCATAGCAGCATTATTTGTAATAGCCAGAAACTGGAAGCAGCCTAGATGCCCCTCAATGGAAGAATGAATAGAGAAAATGTGGTACATTTACACAATGGAGTACTACTCAGCAGAAAAAAATGGAATCTTGAAATTTGCAGGAAAATGGATGAAACTCGAAGAAACCATTCTGAGCGAGGTAACCCAATCACAAAAAGACAAAGATGATATGTATTCACTCATATGTGGATTTTAGATATAGAGTAAGGGATTACCAGCCTACAATCCACACTGCCAGAGAAACGAGTAAACAAAGAGGACCCAAAAAGAGATAAACTTTGTCCCCTGGAATAGTGGAAAGGGTCACCATCCCCTGAGCAGATTGAGAACATGGGAAGAGGGGGGAGGGAGCTACAAGAATGAGAAGGGAAGAAAAGGAAGGTGCAGAGGTCATGAGGGAGCAGAAAGCTTGAGTCAGGTGTAGATTAGAAGAAAGGATATGTGATTGGTAGGGTTTTTAGTTCAGGGGGTGGTAGGGGAGGAAGGGAGGGAGAGGGGAAGTGGGATTGTCATGTAATTCAATCTTGTTTGTAATTCAAATTTAAAAAAGGAGAAGAAATAGGAAAAAAAAAGGAACAACATGGTCACTATTCACTTCTTCCAGCTACATTTATAGTGTCCATAGGGATTTAAAAGCACAATAGAAAGAAGATTTTTTAAGCACATTTTTGGGCAAGGAACATGGGAACTTAATACTACAGACAAGAGAGGTGTGGACAAAATGGTAGTTGTTACATTAGCACCATTGAAGGGAAGCCTCAATCTCTGAGGCATAAAGGCACAAACTATGGTACCGTGAGAATAAGAGGCTACCCAATAAAGGCTCTAGGATGCAAAAATGCAAGCTAATTTTAGAACTTACTTTTAAAGGAAAGTGCCTGAAAAAAAAACAACAAAAAAAGAGTACATAAGTGAAGGGTGCCACTACCCCTGTTCAAATAGGACTGCCAAGGAAATGTTCTGCCTGGGGTCAGTGCAGGCAGGCACTCAGAGACCACTACAACTGTGGTAGTGAAGGCCAGGAACATCTCCAGTTGACACTGGAATTTGGTGCTAGTTCTGTAGGTACATAGAATGCAAATGCTCCAGGGTCAAGATTTCAGGGGGAAAAAAAGGCACTGAGTTCAGGCAATGTGTGTCAGGGTTGGGGCTCCTGAGTGGGCTGTGCATGAAACTGTGATAGTTATGGTAGACATGTCAGAAGTGTGGCTGTGTGCCAAGGATGCCTCCAGGTACCAAGCAGAACTGACCCAAGAGAAAGGATGCATGCACTTCAGGCAACAGAGCTGTGTGGGGTGAGGCTACTCAAGGCCCTTGAAGCACCAGATGATGCTACCACAAGCCCTGGATACTGGACATGGAGTTTCAGAGGTTGGTGCTTCCCCTGATGGGTTTCAGTCTTGTTTTGGTCAAGCCTCTTCCTTGCTATCATCCAATTCCTCCCTCTTAGGATGGGAAGATTTACTCTGAGCCAGTGTATACCGGAATACATAATGCATGTTTTGACTTTACAGTCAAAAGTATGCCTATGGCTCAGAGAAGACTCCAGACTCCAGATTGTCGACCACTGTTAAAGCTGTTAAAACTACAGGGACTCTTGGAGTCAGGCTAAAGGTATGTTTCATTCTGTGATAGCCATGAGCCTATGGAGGCCAGCAGTAGAGGATTATGACTTCAGTGTGCCATGTCTCTCCTAGGTTCAGGTGTTTGAAGACTTGGTTCCTAGCTGGTGGCACTGCTTTGGAAAGCTGTAGAAACTTTGGGAGCAGAACCTTCCTGAGTGATTTGAACTACTAGATCTTGAGGTCTAGCATACAGACTGGTCTGATTCCAGCCCAAGCTCTCTGCTTCCTCACCTTTTCCAATACAGGAAGCTACTTCACAAGCACTCACTGTCATGAACCTAGACTCTTCAGCTACTGTGCCTTCCTCACCATGATGAACTTTACCTCCAAAAACATAACCCAGAAGAAACCATTCATCCTTGGCGTTGGTTGTGACAGGCATTTTGTTACAGCAATGAGGAATGTTAACTCATATGAAGTGCTTCCCCTGTCTCCACCTCTGGGTCAGAAGCTCTTAGTAGCCATCTCGGACGACAACATTTTTACAAATTCAGCTGATTTTGATGTACATCCCCAGCTGGAATTTGGGGTGAGATTTTTGTTTTTATATTTGTTGTTTTGATTTTTCTTGTGGAATGGTTTGGTGTGTGTTGTTTGTGTGTGTGTGTGTGTGTGTGTGTGTGTGGTGTGTGTGTGTGTGTGTGTGTGTGTGTGTGTGTGTTTACAGTGTCTTGCTGTGTGAACCAGGCTGTCCTGTCTGGAACTCTCAGCAATGGAATCTGAATGAAACAGCGGTGTGAACATTTACCTTTAGTCATCACATGAATTCCAACAGGACTCAAAGACTAAATAACTACTACTCACGATAACCCTCCACAGTAAGGTGCATTTCCCCATCATACAGGTGGAGATGTCTCAAGAGGAGAACAGACATTCAAAGTCACAGAAGTAATTAGGATGTGTCCCAGAGCTCACTCAAGAAAGCTCCATGTCTGAAATTGTCCAGTGTCTTCCTCTCCACCTGTCCTTACTCTTCCAGAAATAGTTTCTCCCTTGAGAAGGGCTCTTCTCAAGGAATAACGCTCCATGGCTGATAGAGCTGTACATGATAAAAAGTCCCCTCCACTCATGTGGTTTGTGCTAATTTGTTCAACTGTGTGCCTGTTTACTGAGTAACTAGTTCCAGCTGGTTGCTACAGCAGTGAACACATAGACAAAGCTGTCGCTCTCACAGAACCCAGTAGATAAAAGAACTTCATGAGATAAATTCAGACTGTGGTAAAGTTAAACATTAAGTAAGAGAATGATGGCACACAAAAGAAATTTCCAACAGAGCATCAAGAATAACCTGAACTCTCTGGAGATGTAACCTCTTTATTAGGACCTGAGGAATGATCCAGCTGTGTGCAGAACTGAAGAACATCTCAGTCAAATAAAATAGCCCCCCAAGACAACAAACGCTGACTGGGATGCAGGGGAGGAATCATTATGTATATCTCACTGTTGGTGGGAGTGTAACATAGTACAGCCAACATGGAAATGAGTACAGAGGTTCTTCAAAAAGTTAGAACAGGACACCATATGCTCCAGCTATACCATTCCTGATACATACACTATGAGAAATCTAAGCCAAAATGCTATAGAGAAACATACTTGTTTGTGTTTATTGGTGGGCTATTTATAATGGACAAGTAGGGAATCAGCCTTAGTGGGATAAACACACACAGAAAGACAGATTCACACATTCAGTGGAGCATTATCCAGCCTTAAAGAACAATTAAACAATGTAGGCTCCAGGGGAATGTCTGGTACTACAGATACCCATCGTAAGTGATATAAGCCATTCTCAGAAAGTACCTCATGTTTTCTCTCAGAAGTGCAATCTGTGTATATTTTCAAAGGATGTAAAAATAGAAGGGAGACTATCTGAAAGAGATGATGGGTCAGGAAGAGAAGGAGAGATCTTTAAATCCAGGCACCGAACAACCAATGGGGCTCCCACTAGGCCCTGATGAGGACAGACTTGATAGGGTGGCTAACTTGAGATGAAGTCACATGAAAGTGCATTCAGATCAGGCTACAAAGCCTATGACAACTCTCCCAGTCCAATAATGAATGTCTCTGACAAATTTCCCAGAGTAAAAGAGTATTGGGATTAGACCTCCTAGCCACATAGCGTTTTCTCCACCGGAGCTGTGAGTTGGTCAGCATTTCCCCCCAACTGAAACACTGCCTCCTAGAGGGAGGAGGGAGGCTGACAAGACTCATGAGGCCCCTGCCCAGGCTCACATATACAGGAAGATTGCTGTGAGAGCAGACCTTTCAGTGCAGTGGTCTGCAAGTTAGGTAGGACTCAGTTTTCATGAGTTGTCGTCACCTATGCTGGGGAAGGAGGGGTCTGTGATGTAGCTACCTTTGAGTCACCTGTGGTCTTATATTTAACACCTCCTCCTACGACCCCTATGACCTCCTCCTACAACTTCACTCAAAAAGAAAAAGAAAAACAAAACAAAAATCACCTCACTGATTCACCAAGCTGGACTTCTTTGGTATGTCATGCAACAGATATCCCCCAAAAACTTAAGGTCATTCCTATTTACAGTCACTCCAACAAAGGCAATAAAGACAAACTTCTATATTAAAACCTTCTAAAGCCCCTACTACCAAAAGGAAATAAACATTAGATCAGTTTATATGCAGAGGAAGGAAAGATTAAGAGCACAAATTTGCATGGCATATTCATGGGGTTGTTCATTAAAGTGAATGTTTCTCTGGCTAATTATATTATTAAGTAACAACGCCCAGACCTGCTCTAGGAATAGAGTCAACTAATTATGAGCATGGCTGGAAATTTTCCCTTAGCCTCCCATTGTCTACAATTTCATTTGAATAATCAACTTCAAAATAGGTCTCCCCGGTGGGGGTGATGTATTGTGGAAGTTCCAAAGACCACGTGAGTAGTGGAAATTCACATCTTATCTTGAGGTGTGATCATCTTCCTAGCCATGAAAACAGTGGAGAAGGAGATCTGTGTGATAAAAGGTACAGGGAATTTACGGCACCTAATCAAAACTGACCTGATACACGTCAGTGTCCCCCACATTGGCTGCTGTTTATTGTAAACATTGGCACAATAATGGGGATTGGTGACACAAGCAGCAGGTTAAGAGAAGGCTTCATCTAAGACTATTTAGAGATCAATAAATAATAAGCTAAGAAAACAAAGAAAGTGGCTAAGAGTGATTATAAATTGTGGCAGGTGTCTTTACAACCCCCAGAAGGATGGATAATAGAGCCATTCCACACTATTGATTGCAACTCCCCACCCCTCAAAAACCTTCCCCCCCAAAAAATAAGTACATGTAAAAGTCTACAAAAGAACAGAAACAAGTATGCAAATTCAAAAACTCATATTAAAGTCGTTTTTTTTTATCCAGCATTAAATAGAAATGATTCTATCATGGTTATGACCAAATCAAAAGTTCAGAAGGTAGTGGAATGTGGGGCCTGTAAAGGCACAAGTGATCTAGGCAGACTGACCCCAGAGTCTACACTACCCTTTTATTTTGAATCGATAATCCAACACAATTCCTAGACTTTGTGAGCTGTGCCTACCAGCCTATATTTCTAAATATCCCCTGCAGATGTGAGTTAAAAACATTGTCAAGGTCATTGACCTTATTATGTTCAGACAAAAGTGATACGGCCAAAGGAAAGAAACTAAAATCTGCAACCTGCTGTACAGTTTCCCATGCTGCCCAAACATGTTCTGAATTTGGCTAAGTGTAATGAGACCCTTCCTGCAGGGCTGTTTGGACACTCCATGTGCCAGTCATTGGGTAAGGGGCTTGGAATACAATGGCTCAGTCTGTGGCAAGTTAGATTTAGAAAATGTTATTGTAACTGTTGGAGGAAAACAGAAGAATTATTCTATGCCACCATGCTCTCTGTGCACAGCAGTTTATTAGCTGCTATGACTAAGCTAATGAGCTCATTAGTATCCAAAAGGATACATGCCCTTAAGGCAGGAAGACGGCAAAAATTTCTTTTTAATGTATTTTGTAATTTGAAGTCTTCTCTCAGCTTTTGCCCTGACAAACAATGTATTTTCTCCAGCTCATGTTCATAGAGAGAGCTCATCTGGAAGAAAAATTTCCATTTCACACAATGGCACGTACTGTCAATAACTGGTGTTTAGTTTGGAAACAGCTAGAATCGAAACACTTCAGAAGCTGCGGAGGAGGTGACAGGGTGGGTAAGAGTGTGAGTGTTAGGGGGGAGAATGGGGAGTTATCTGCAGGCTTGTCAAGACCTTCTATTTGTAGAAGTGTTAATCATTTTTAAGGCTTTCGGGCTGCCATGCGGATGTTTCTTTTCTCAAAGGATAAATCAGAGCCCTTCATTTTAATTTCTAGTTGTAAACAGACTCTCTGGATTGACAACAAATAATTGAGGTAAAGTGTAGATTGAAAAATTTCACATCTAGTCAGGCATGGTGGCACACATCTTTAATTCTATCACTCGGGAGGCAGAGGCAGGAGGAGCTCTGTGAGTTTGAGGCCAGCCCGGTCTACAGAGTGAATACCAGGGCAGCCACGGCTACATAGTGAGAGCCTATTTAAAAAAAAATGAATTTCACACATGTCCACTATGTAATAGGAAGATGTAGATTTCCCATTTGGGTTAAAAATATAGCCAGCCGTGGTGGTACACAGCTGTAACCCCATCAATTAGAAGGCTAAGGCAGAAAAACAGGGATTCAAACCAGCAATGAAGCCACCGCTGAATTTGAGGCCAGCCTCAGTTTCCAATAAGACTCTGCTCCAAGGCTGGCTAGGAAGGTGGTTCAGGACTCTGGATCTCCAGAACCTACATATAAGTCCAGGGAAAAGTGGTGGCTCCCAGAACAAGCAGACTAAGCACACTTGTCCAAACTGGCCAGCCCTGGGTTCCACGAGAGAACCTGTCTCAATATATTAGGTGGTAAGCAATCAAGGAGGACACCTAACATCAACCTTGAGCCTCCATAGACACATGCTCAAACATATGCTGACATACATATGTGGCACACACACACACACACACACACACACACACACTGCTGGAGAACGGCCCTCTGATTTGTCAGTGCAACACTAATCCAGCAGCAACTCTGAAGCAGGCAGGCCCAGTACTATGTTTCTGTCATCAAAGCCTCAGAGGGTGTTAAAAGAAAAAAAATTTATGGAATGAGACATATCTTATCCCTTCTATACAGGGAAACAGTTGAGAGAGCTTTGCCTAAGCCACAAGTCACAAAGGTCTCTCCATCTCCAAAGCTCCTGGTTCATACTCTTAGTTTCATGAGCAGAGCCATAGCTCATTTGGCACAGTCAGGCAAATCCAAAATACAGTCATATTTTAACCACATCTACTTATCGAAAACAGTTTTAAAAGGAAGAAGGGCAATATAGCTTATTAAAATGTTTTTTTTAATGGTATACAGTAAGATACCAGAAAAAAACATTCCAAATGAACTAAATTTCCCATCACCGAGGCACAGGCCATAGACAACAGATGTGTGCACACCTTCATGCATCCCTGCTTGGTACCATTAGCTGAAGAGAGCACTTTCCATGCTAAGTCTGGATGTGGTCTCAGAATCCCTTCCAAAGCCAAAAGCAGTGATGTACACCTGTAGTTCCAGCTACTTAGGAGGCTATGCAGGAGCTCCTGAACCCAGTAGCTGAAACACTGAGCAATAGCAGGACCATTGAATATCACATACCAAGAAAATTCTTTCCACACAGCCATCAGTGCTCAGTATTCAGAAGCAGCCACACAGTGAAGCTAACCTGCCACCTGTGGTGCAAATGCACTGATTTGTGTTTTAGTTTGTGCAAGACCTTTCTCAAACTTGTGTGAACTTTGTCAGGATGAGACAGGGCTCCAGTAAGGAAACTCTTCACTTTGATTGGAATGGGAGGGAGATGGGGAGAATGGGGAGAGAGTAACCCGAATGCATATACATTCAGAGGCCACAGTTAGATGTCAGATGTCTCTCTAAATTCAGTGGTCACTTAGATGTTTATTTTCTCCACACTCTTAAGTAGAGAAAATAATTATACAGTTTATACTTTAGAAGGTTCTTTTTGTTGCAATGTAGGGAAGGCACTGGAGAAGGCAGAACAAACAGAGAAATGGGTCTTTTGTTTGGACACAGGGTCTCACTAGGTAGCCCAAGCCTCCACCTGTCAGGATTATAGGCTCACACCACCACACTTCCACTTTTCTACATGAAGGAAGGAAGGAATTGTCCCAAATTCACTTTATGTCACCTCAGTCCTAGGGCTTGAAACCAGGGTCTCACACACACAAGGCAAGCACTATACCATCAGGCTACTTCCTCAGTATCAGACACACCAATGGTGAGAAGTCCCATTCTAAGAATAAATGATTAGGTCCCATAAAAGGGCAAGTAGGAAGCAGCTCTCCTCCATGGCCTCTGCATCAGCTCTGCCTTACAGGTTCCTGGCCTGCATGGGTTCCTGTCCTGACTTCCATCAGTGATGAACAGTTTTGTGGAAGCATAAGCCAAATAAACCCTTTCCTCTCCAGTTTGCTTTTTTTTGGTCATCACAGCAATAGAAACCTGTGGAATATTCCTGAGTCCTGTATTCACTGTGTGAATATATGTCATTGTGATTGGTTTAATAAAGAAGCTGACTGGCCAATAGCTGGACAGGATAAGGTTGGTGGAAGAGCCAAACAGAATGCTGGGAAGAAAAAAGGTAGAGTCTGAGGAGTAGGGAGAGATGCAGAGAGAGAAGCAAGATGGGAAGCCTTATTGAGAAAAGGTACCAAGACACACGGCAAAGCATAGATAAAAATATGGGTTAATTAAAAATGTAAGAGTTATCTAGTAACAAGCCTGAGCTACTGGCAGAGCATTTATAATTAATATTAAGCCTCCATATTGGTTATTTGGGAACTGGCATGAAGGAAAGAAGAGTCTGACTACAAAACCCTAACTAGGAACCCAGTTAAAGTAATCCTTTCCCCTCTGTCCATCACTTGGTTGAAATGCAAATCTGTAAGTTCTTTAACCTGCCTCTGACAGCTTGTGTCTTCTCTGAAGAAATAAAAAAATAACAGACTTACAAAGGTTCAAGCAGTCAATTCTCTCTTTTCCCATTGAGTTAATGGAAATGTATGACAGGCGTTTCAATACACTGTCACCTAAGTGGGAAGGAGGACCACAGAAGCTGCCATGGAAAGCTTTCTGACCTCACATTCTATTACCATTTCAAATCCAATGGAATGGAGGTCTCCATACTTCAGTGTTGGGGCCCATAAAAGTGGCTCCATTAATCTTGACTTAAGGTCAGAGAGTTTGAGCCGATTATTGCTCCTCTAAGGTTAAATTCACAGTATGTTTGGCTATTGTGTGTCTTGCCTTAACAGCAGGATATCTGGCCTAAAGAGCAACTAATGGATGTCTCACCTTGACAACAGGATATTTGGTTTAGCATGTGGTTACTTGATATTTTGGGCATTGAGAAGGTAATTATTCTTGCTTGTTCTTTGTATCTTGGTAAGGAAGTCTTTTGCCTTCCCCCTTTTTGATTGGGGTATATAAGAGCTTTGAGTAATAAACTTGGGGCTGATCCTGATATTTACTAGGTGCCCTCCCAACTCTATCTCTGTCTCTTGTATATTTCTTTCCTCAATCCATGCTCCCTGCTCTCAGGGAGGTACAGACTGGACAGGTCTGCTGGACCCAACACATGACGTCCCAACAGATGATCCTTTGAACGTGGGTCACCACAGATAGACCCTCAATGTGGGTTACTACTTCAGTCCCTATTCCAGGGGATACAGAAGATGACTACAGGTGACAAGAAGACAAATGCCACCCATCAACTATTCCTTCTCTGATAAGGGAAGCCCATCACCAATCCCAAAGGCCACAGTCTGTCACACAGCTGTCCCCTTCACAAACACCCTGCTACATAGCAGCCAAGTTCACAGTTTCAGGGTGCATTTGGTGGAATTTCCAATTCCTGTAGCTTTAGAACACTGCTAAAAATACAGTGCAGGCTGGCACATGGCCCAGATTTGGGAGCCAAGAGAAGACTGAAGGGTAAATAAGAAGGGGTGCTTCTTCAAGAGGAGCAGACAAGGCAGTGAGAAACTGGAGCCATGTGACACAGGGGAGGAGGAGGAAGTTGGTCTGCAGAGGGTAACAGGAGTGACTATTTAAATAACAGTGCCATGGGGGAATGGAAGAGGCTCCCTCCTCTAAATTACCTTCCTTTACTCTCAATTCAGACACCAACACCAAAGTCCTCTATAAGGGCCCCAGGCTTTAGATTATTTTTATGCCTTGAGACATTATTTCTCTGTGTAGCCCTAGTCATCCTAGAACTCTATTCTGTAGACCATCCTGGTCCGGAACTCCGAGAGATCCAACCACTTCTGCCTCCTGGGTGTTCGGATTAAAGGTGTACAACACTGCCGCCCAGCTAAATGCTCAAGTTTTATATATGCAATTTGCTATTTTTTTTTCTTCTTTTTACTTGACCTGTGTCATAGTTAAGGTTACTATTGCTATAATAAAACACCTTGACCAAAGCAACTTGGGGAGAAAGGGTTTATTTGGTTTACACTTCCATATTGCTGTTTGAGTTAGGACAGGAAGTCAAACAGGGCAGGAACCTGGAGGCAGGAGCTGATGCAGAGACCACAGAGGGGTGCTGCTTACTGGCTTGCTTCCCCTGGCTTCCCCTTCCCATACTGGGAAGACAGAAATGGATGGCTATCTGGAGCTCACCACAAAGTCCCAGGTCCTGGGATTGACATCTGTTCCTACTCCATGCACACACACACACACACCAACACACACACCAGGCATGATGGCATGATGGCGCACACTTGTAATTCTTGTGATTCCAGTGTTGAGGGAGTAGAGACGGGCAATCCTGGGGGGGGGCTGGCTGGCTCGACAGCCTAGGTGAATCAACAAGTTCCAGGTAAAGGCGAGGGACTGCTAATGAAGCCATGGGCCACATGCAGCCGGTCTTCACCGCACATTCCAGGACTCCCCATTCCAAGACTCAGGAACCATAACAGAAAGGAAGGTGGAAAGAATGAGAACTGGAGTACAACGGTGTCTTTTGGACATGACAGGACTGCTGTACACGAATTCACAGCAGCTGTGGGTGCCTGCACATGACCCGCACAAGATCAAACCAGACAACACTCTAGCACTGTGCAGGAAGAGGTTCATGGAGCTCTACCCTGAGGAGCTGTGGGCTGCTGATGGCTTCTGGAAAAGGAAGAATTGGTTTTCTTTAAGGGTGTGGCCCCTGATATGTTGACCACCCTCCACAGAATGACCCGAAACCCTGTGCATGAGCAGCACAAATTGGATTCAGTGACTTATTTTTAAAAGGAGGACATGAAATCAGAAAGGGGTGGGGAGGGAAGGGGTGGACCCAGGTGGAGTTAGGAAAAGGAGTGGGGAGGTGAGTATGATTAATGCATTGCATAAAATTCTCAAAGAATTAATTGCAATATTATACTTTTTAAAAAACAAAATAAGTATTTTTAAAGCAACAAAAGTGAGAGGCCCTGCTTCAAAGAACAGGGTAGATGGTATCCCGTGGAACTTCTAGAACACTCCCCAATCTCTGATAACCACTGTTAATTTCTACTTCTAGGAGATGAGCTTTAAGTTGTTTTAATACTGAGCTTTGCTTGTTTGTTTGTTTTGCAACAGGATCTCTTTACATCGCCCTGGCTGCCCTGTACCTCACTATGTAGACCAGGTTGGTCTCAAACTCACAAAGATCCTCCTGGATCTGCTGGGTTTAAAGGCATGTGTCACCATACCTGGCTTAATCTTAAACTTTTTTATGTTAAGGCTTTTAGTGTGTATGTATATAGGTGTGTGTGTGTGTGTGTGTGAATATATGTGTGTGTGTGTGTGTGTGTGTGTGTGTGTGTGTGTGAGTATATGTGTGAGTGTGTGTGTGTGTGTGTGTGTTGAGATGTGTGTGTGTTTGTGCGTGTAGGTATGTAGGTGTCTGTCATGACACCATGTGGTAGTCAGAAGACTACTTACAGGAGTAGGCTCTCTCCTTCCACCATGTGGGCCTTGGGAGTCAAACTCAGGTTGTCTGGCTCAGAAGTCATCATCTTTACCTGCCGAGCCATCTCACTGGCCTGAGATCAACTTTTCAGATTCAATATGTGAGATCATGTAGTGTTTGGTTTTCTGTGTCTGGTTCATTTCCTTTAACAACCTCCTCCTGTCCTATTCATGCTGGTACAAATGATGAGATTCCCATCTTCTTAAGACTGCATTAATAGTCCACCGTATTTATGACTACATAAAACTTTCATTTACTGATGACACCAGGACTGATTACATCTTGACTATTTGTCAGGAGCAGCGCAGTGTTAGGAATGAATGCACGTGCAGGTGTCTCTTTGATTCACTGATTTCATTTCCTTTGAATGTATTGCCAGTAGTGGGATAGCTAGCCCATGTGGCAGTTCTACCTGTAGTGTTTGAGGAATCTCCTAAGTGTTTTCTATAGTGTCGCACTAATTTACATTCCCATCAAGAGTTCTCATCTTCCTCACCCTCCCCGCATTTTTTTTTTTTTTTGTCTTTTAGATAATTGCCAGTTAATGGGATAAGATGGCATGACTGTGGAAATTGGTTTGCATTTCTCTGATAATTAGTGAAATTGAGCTTTTTCCATACAGCTACATACACTCTTTTGAGAAAGGTCTATTCAGATCGTTTGCCTGCTCTTTTAAAAACATGTATTGTATTATTATAATTATGTATATGGGTATGTGTCTGTGCAAGTATCTACAAGGAACAATGTTGTGAGCTTCCCTGGAGCTAGAGTTGTAGGCTATTGTGAGCCACTTCACGTGGATGCTGGGAATTGAATTCAGGCCCTTTGTAAGAACAGCTCATGCTCCTAACTGCTGAGCCATCTCTCCAGCCCCAATCTGCCTGTTCTTTAACTCAATTATTTTTTCTACTGAGTGTTTCAAGTTCCTTATATATAGATATTAGCCCCTTGTTAGGTGAATAATTTGTAAATAACTCTTTCTGCAAATCATCTGTAAATCCTCATTCTGTAGCTTCCCTTACCTCAACTATTGCTTCCTTTATTGCCAAAGTACATTTTATTCTAAGCATTCTATCTTAATTGATCCATTAAAAGATAACCTGATAACTAAAACGTACCCCTACAACTTCTTTTTTGTTCTTGTTCTTGTTCTTGTTCTTGTTTTTCAAGACAGGGTCCTGGCTGTTTTGGAACTCACTCTGTAGATCAGGCTGGCCTTGAACTCACTGAGATCCCCCTGCCTCTGCCTTCTGAATGCTGGGATCAAAGGCAGGTGCCCCCGCCACCTGGGCCCCTTATAACTTCTTAACTCTGAGGATGGTAATAAAATATCTACATGTGTTTAAAACTCCAATAAGTAGAACAGCAGCAAGATTAACCTAGTCATATACAACACTACTTCTTAGCTGTGCAATAAATTTAATGAAAATTGAGATCTCCCTTTTCCATCATTGCTATATTAGATAACTTTTGTGATAAAAAAAAAATGTAACAAAAGCCACTTAAAGAAAGAGAGGGTTTATTTTGTCTCTCAGTTAAAGGGGTAGAGGGTTTATTTTGTCTCTCAGTTAAAGGGGTACAACATATCCAGGAGAAGGCATGACATCAGGAGAAAGGGGCCAGCTGCTCACACTGTATCCATAGCCAGGAAAGAAAGAGTAATGGATGTTTGTGCTCAGTGAGTCCTCTCCTTTTTATACAGCCCAAGACCCCAGCCTATGGAATGTGCTCCCCAGAGTTAAGGAGAGTCCTCTCACTTCAATTATCCTAACCTAGGAAAATCCCTCACAGATACAACCAGCATGTTGTCTCCTTGATGACTCAAGATCCTGTCATTGGGCAGTTGATTTTAACTATGACATTACCTTTTTTTGGTACATCAAATGTCCCTTCAGTCTAGAAAGTATTTAAGAAATAAACATCATGGCAGGGCATTGGTGGTGCACGACTTTAATCCCAGCACTTGGGAGGCAGAGGCAGGTGGATCTCAAGTGAGTTCAAGGCCAGCCTGGTCTCCAGAGTGAGTGCCAGGATAGGCTCTAAAGCTACACAGAGAAACCCTGTCTGGAAAAACCAAAAAAAAAAAAAAAAAAAGAAAAAAAAGAAAAGAAATAAACATCATGGGCTGGAGAGAAAGCTCAGTGGTTAAGAGCACTGACTGTTCTTCCAGAGGATCTGGGTTCAATTCCCAGCACCCACCTGGCAGCTCCCAACTGTCTGTTAACTCCAGTTCCAGGGGACCTGACACCCATGGCAAAACGCCAATGTACATAAAATAAAAATAAATTTCAAAAAGATATGAAGATCACTTGGGATTGCTGCTCATAGAGATGATCCTTTGGATTTGAGTTTTTTAAAATACTTCAGGGGCTAAAACGTGTCCCAAAGTGTCACATCCAGATGGCTTTCCAAATGAAATCTCCCAAATCTTTAAAAATTCTACAGAGCAAGGGAAAAATGCTTTGGTATTTTTAAATTCAGAATGTCATTGATACTAAATATAACAAAAATGGCACCCTTTGAGTATCAGTGAAGAAGTCTAAGTAATATTTAGCAAATACGATCCTGGTTAAAATAATAAGAAGCCAAAGCCTCAAAATAATTCTTCCTAACAAGACTAATCATTATCAGAAAATGTATTAGTAAACTCACATTACTGATTACAAGAAAATGTATATAGTCATCTTCCTACATGCTTAAAAGATAAAAATAGTTAGTGTCTGGTTAAAAAAAATAGCAAAATGAACATGGATGGACACTTCCTTAAAATTATACAGAAACCCAAGAACTGTTAAAATGGAAATCACTGGAGATAGAAGAAGTAAAAAGTACAAAAATAATCACAATAGTAAACAAAAAAGCAAATAACAGTGACTGAAACACAGTCTCTGAAACTGGCATCTCTGGCTTCTACTGCCAGTTCCAGCCCTGGTGTGTGTGTGTGTGTGTGTGTGTGTGTGTGTGTGTGTGTGTGTGTGTGTGTTCAGGTGTTATGCTGGGCTGCCCCTGTCACCTGGCAGAATGCACTCAGGCAGGACCATGGTCAGCCCAGGGTTCCATGGCTGTATAGTCTGCAGGAAAGTATAAAGGACCCCTTTAAAAAAAAATCCTGCCCACTTACTCCCTGCCTCTTTCCTACTGTTCCCGTGGGGCAGACAGGACTTTTCCTATCTCCCTCTTCTGTCCTCTCTCTGTCTCTGTGTCTCTTTACCTCTTTTCTCTTTCCTTCCCTGTCTCTCCCCTTTCTAATAAAACTTCTCACTAAGCTCTGTCTGCCTGGCATGTTTGTCCCCTGCCTTGGTCACCCTCTCCTGCCATAGTATCTGCCAAGGTTCCCCTCACTATAACAGTGTGACCTTAAGCAATTTAACCTCTTGATGCCTGGAGAGGGCAGCCTTCTCATCGGTTCACATTGATCTTCTAAAGACTAAATGAGTCAATTTATTGGCTTAGAATGTACTTGGCACACAGTGCTACATACAGTGCATAAATAGATACACACACAGCAAAAAGCTGAGATCATGCCAGTGACATGGCTCAGTGGGTAAAGGCACTTATTTCCAAGTCTGATGACATCAGCTGGATCCCTGGGGCTCACATGATGGGAAGCAGAAAACGGACTCTATCACGTTGTCTTCTGACCTCTACACACACATTGTCCTATGTGTTCATGCACACATTCGTGCACACACACGTACACACATGTACACTCATATTTACATATACATACATAAATAAAAAATGGTAGTTTTACAATTTTTAAAAAAGCTGAAATCAGCCGGGCGTTGGTGACGCATGCCTTTAATCCCAGCACTCAGGAGGCAGAGGCGGTGGATCTCTGTGAGTTTCGAGGCCAGCCTGGTCTCCAGATCGAGTGCCAGGATAGGCTCCAAAGCTACACAGAGAAACCCTATCTTGAAAAACAAAAAACAAAACAAAACAAAGCTGAAATCATTTTGAAACACCAAAATCATTTCCATACAAGTCAGAAATAAGATTAAAACATAAAAAATAGCTGTTAATCCAGCTATTTAGGTTTTCTTTCTGAAAACACTAGTGAAGACCCTGTAATAGAAAAATAAAATATTATAAATGCAGAAGAACAAAAAGTAGAGCTGTTGTTTACAGACAAGATACAGACCCTGAATATACTAGAGAACCAAATAGAAACCCACCAGAAACAAAAACATGTTGGATGTATTAAACGCATTTACTATCCCAAAGGGAAACTGAAAAAAGCAACCTCGGGACACTGTAACAAGGAGACTAACTAAGCTTTTTGAAAACTCACCTTGGCACTGCAACTTTGGAGATTCCCACATGCCCAGGGCCGTGCAGCGTGAAACTCCACCTCCCGAGATCCTGAGAAACCCTTCTTTGCAGCTGTAATGGACCTGACCACCCAGCGTGGAGCTGTAATTTCCTGTGATGATGTAGCCACCAGGGACTTCGGGAGGGTTGCCACAGTCTATTTCTAGAAAAAAAAAAATGTCAACTTCTTTACTTTATGAATTCAAGTTTTCAGAATCCACTATCTCTCCACCCATATCCGGTGCCTCACACCCCAGGCCCTATTTTAAGAAGAATGCTGATTCATTTTCATGAGGCTTCTGAGTAATTTCCAATGATTTTCCTAATTGCTCCTCTGTCCCTCCATACACAAGAGCATCCACACATACACAAAACAGAAAGAATTAGCAGTCATCCCTAACTCATGTTCGTTCACTAATGAGAAGACGCCTTGCCCAGTAAAACAGAAATCTGATTGCAAACTCCCTTCATTTAGGTGCACTTTCTTCATTTCCAAAGTCACTTTTGAGATGCTAGGCTCTTACCAGACCTAACAGGCAAGAGTTAATAACAAAATATTTATGAATTGCTAAAGTTTATTAACCCTTGAAGTTAGCTATTTAGGTTTGTTTTGTTTTGTTTTGTTTTTTAATCATGACTCTATCTTGATTAGGTCATTTATCTCATAAAAGTATGGGAAGATAATGTCTACTCATGTCTCCAATGCAGATCTATAAACATCTGAACACCAGAAAATAATGTCCACCAAAACTCACCTTCAGATGCTGCCTCTCTGGCAGACGCCTACCTGTGCAGGAGGTGTCATCCGTGCTTGGGTGGAAAGGCTCAGGACCGTTCTTTGCCAAGTATCCTTCCATGCAGTAGCATTCAAAGCTCCCAGGAGTATTGACACACTGACCTCCACGCAGGCACAGGCCAGAAACTTCACACTCATCTATGTCTTGAGACCAATCCCAAAATAGAAAAAGAGGGAAGAAAAACAGGGAAGAAGGAAAGACTTTTCTTCTTTGTAGCAGTCACTTTTCACATTGTCCATCAACCCCACTTGTTTGACACTGTATTGTAATTTTATTTTGCTCCTTATAGATTCTTTGTGTAAATTCTTCATACCAAACATACTGAAAGCATGGGAAATTTGAGACCAGCTAGAATTAGAGACTCTGTCTTAAAAAAAAAAAAAAAAAAGCAAAGGCTGGAGAGACTAGGAAGTGGTTAAGAATGCTTGTGGCTCTAGCAGAGGACCTGGGTTCAGGTCCTAGCACCCACATCAGGTGGCTCACAAATGTTGTAACTAGTTCCAGGGGACCCAAGGATACTCTTGTCTGGCTTCTGGGGGCACTACACATACATGGTGCACATAGATACAGACACACACACACACACACACACACACACACACATAAAAATAAGTAAATTTTTAAAATCCAAACATAGTGTCGCACACCTTTAACCCCAGCACTCAGGAGGCAGAGGCATATGGATCTATGCACTTGAGGCCAGCTTGGTCTACATAGTGAGTTCTAGGTCAGACAAGGGTACATAGTAAGATCCTGCTTCAAAATTTGTTTACAAAGTAGTGGGATACTTGCCTGGCATGCACAAGGCCCTGGATTTGATGTCCAAAGCTGCAAACATTAATAATAAATCAAATAAAAGATCTACACTGGGGGCTGGAGAGATGGCTCAGGGTTAAGAGCACTGCCTGCTCTTCCAGAGGACCCGGTTTGAATTCCCAGCACCCACATGGCAGCTCACAACTGTCTGTAACTCCAGTTCCAAGGGATCTAATACCCTCATACAGGCAAATCAATGTACATGAAACAAAAATAAATAAATTAGTTTTTAAAAGATCTAAACTAAGGAAACAAAAGGTCTAAATTGAAGTCCTGGGTACAAAACAAGTTACTGAAGAGTTTTTAATAATGCTAGGAACAGATAAGCATGGCTTTCTAGCCCATAGACATTGTGTGTGTGTGTGTGTGTGTGTGTGTGTGTGTGTGTGTGTGTGTGTGTGTGTGTGTCATGAAGGGAGTCACTGATTCCTCCCTTTCTTTCTTACTGTTATTTTTCAGGGTTGGAATGGAGTTTGATCCCTGACATTAAAAGAAGTGGGGAGTAGAGCTGGAGACATAGCTCAGTGGTTAGCACCCTTTTTTCTCTTTGTGAGACCTTGAGTTAGGTTCCCAGCACCCATACTGGGCCATGCACGACTGCCTTTAAGTTCCATCTCCAGGGAATTCAATGCCCTCTTCTGGCCTCCAGAGGTATCTGCACACATGTGGCATATATTCACACATATCCACATATATACATAAAAAATAGACTAATTTTCTAGACATGTCTCAAGACTTGCTTTGGTCGACAGAATAGAGCAGAGGAACATGGAGCCTATTAACATGGTATCTTAAGGTTTCTAATGCTGTGAAGAGACACCATGACCTCAGCGACAAGACCACACCTACTCCAACAAGGCCACACCTCCCATTAGTGCCACTCTCCTCCCGGGGGGGGGGGGGCACTATTTTCTTTGAAACCACCACATGTGGTCTATAAGAAACCTAGCAGCTTCCTTTTTCTTTTTCTTGGAATTCTGTAGCTATGCTGTAAGAAAGTCTAAACTATTGTGCTTAGGAGAGGCTTCAAGAAAAATCCCTAGAGGAACTACCATGGGAATAGAGAAGCCACATGGAGAACTAAAGTGACCCAACCATTTGTCAGTATGGATGTTTAATATATGAGAGGCCTCCTTTAGTCTGCCATCTAAATCACTAGTTCAGTGTCTGCACAGTCACTCAGTCCATAACAGATACAAAAAGAATCATATGATCAAACCAGAAATTGTGGGAAATATCAAATTGTTCAGTGTGTGTGTGTGTGTGTACCTGTTCATGTGTCTGAGTACTACGGCATGCAGGTGGGACAGAGAACAACCTCAGATAGCCATCCTTACCTTCCACCTTATTGGGGGCAGTGTCTCTCTGCTGTCCAGTGCTGCATACACCACACTAGCTGGCTCAGAAGCCTGCAGGGATCCATCTGTCTCCACCTCCCATCTCATTATGAGAGAGCTACTTTGGAGCTACTGTGTGTTACCACATCTGGCTTTACATGGATCTGGAGATCTGAACTTCAGTTTTCACCCAGGGAACATTTTCCTCAGCCCACAAATTGCTCTTTAAAGCCACTAAACTCAAGGGGATCTTTGGGTGGCAGCAATAAACAATCAAAGTTCCCTGAACACATGAAGAGCTCAAATAAGTGTCATTAAGAAAATAATATATCAATTTTCAAAGGGGAATTTCTAGGAATACAATGAAATCCCAATAAACAAAATGTGAATGCCAAAAATAAAAACCTCAAAAAGGCATTAAGCAATAGAGAGGCCACTGCTGAAAAACAGGTTTGCAAATCCCATCCTGAGGAATCCTCCCAAGACACAGTGGAAAAGTTGGTGTGAGGCAGAAATGATGCGATAAAGAGCAAAATCTTACAGAGACAGATGAAAAAGACACAACTGTTGAAGAGAAACTGAAGAAAATAAGGAGAGACTGGGTAAGAGTTCATCTCAAAGTGAAGGGAAAAGCACCCCAGCCCACACATCCCAATCCAAGCAGTTTTATGGTCGCAAGCATGAACGAAGCAGACAAAAGCCATTCTCCTGGGGACAACACAGCACACTGGCCATCAGGGCTCAGGAGTGCTGACCACACTCTTCCTGCTGGCTCTTTGAAACTCCCTTACCCAGTCTCCTGGGCCCAGTTTCAATCTTTCCCTGCCTCGGGTACAGGGCACCTACTGCAACCCTATCCCCACATCCAGGAAGAAATACAAGCATGTAGCTGGTGAGGAAGGCAGTCTTTGATACAAGTACCAGAACTACTTCAAAACCCCAGGATAAAGGAACAGTACCATGACCATGTTCAAAAGCAGTCTCCAGAAGAGGCAAACTACAGAGACAAAAGTGGTTTCCAGTTGCCTTAGTCAGTAGGAAGTGGGAACACAATGGGCTTTGTTGGGAAGATGAAAGATCTTCAAAACTCAGTGGGGATACTGTGGGATTCTATGAATATAGTAACCACAGTGGACTGTACAGTTTAAGTGGGCCAGCACATTTTAGGACACTTAATGAAGCAGCCAGTTTTAAGAAAGAGGAAACCATGTATGTAATCCCAGCACTTGGAGAGCTGAGGCAGGTGACTTACCACCAGTTCAAGGCTAGCCTGGGCTACTTAGTAAGTTTCAGGCCAGCTTTGGCTACAGATTCATATCCAGCCTAGGAGGGAGGGAGGGAGGGAAGGACAGACAAGCAGACAAGAATATACACGGCCTTGGGGTGGATCATCAGAAACAAATAATAAGCACACAATCATGGGGGGGGGGTTATTATGCAAGTGGTAGTTGTTAAAAGAAAAGGAAAACAAAACATGAAAGCCATTCTGAAATCCATAAATAAGAGAATAAGAAACCTACTGAGAAAAGGAATGGGAACCAGTGAGGAATCATTTGACCTGACCTAGGACTTCCCGTCTGGAACACTGGGCTTCCCAGCAACTGAGTAACATTTGGAGTTCTAAGAAAGGGAACAAAACATCACGCTCTGGCTAAGCAATGAAATGATAGTTCAGAATACGGTTGATTTCAGGAATTGCACCACTGACATTTCTTTTCTAAAAAAAGAAGAGCTGAGAAAATACTCCAGTCAGTGAATCAGACCAGAATAAACAGTGTCAAGAAGGAAAGTGGTCGGGAGTGTTGCTCAGAAGCAGAACACGCACTTAGCAGGCAGGAGGCCTTCGTTCATTTCCCAGTACCACAAAGAGTGACAGGGTCCAAAACCAGTCAATGATTGACAATACAATCACAGAACTAGGGGCAGTTGTTATGAAGAGTCTTAAAATATAAATAGTATAAAAGAAAACTAACACCAATCTAGATCAATTTATTTCTTTTTAAAAAATGTATCTATTTTTGTTTTGCATGTATGTTTGCCTGAATGTGTGTATATGTACCATGAATGTGCTTGGTGCCCAAGGAAGCCAGAAAGGGCATCAGATCCCCTGGAAATGGAGTTACAGATATGGTTCTGAGTGGCCATGTAGGTGCTGAGAATCAAACTCAGATCCTTTGCAACGGCCACGAGCGCTCTTAACTGCTGAGCCATCTCTCTAGCTCTAAGGATAAATTTTAAGATGATTTTGTCCTCGGAGACATCAGCACTGTTTCTAGATTTGACTCATTCTAGCTTGACGGGATTTCTTTGCCCAGTTAGCAATCTGCCCTTACTCTACTTCTTCTCACCTGCCAATTTAATGAGAAACATCTGATACTTTACCCAAGCCCCTGGGCAAAGCTATTCAACAGACCACAGCAGTAGAGACAGCTACCCCACCTTCTCTAGTAGACATCTTAAACAATACTGAGTGAGAATAAATGCAGGGCTTTTCATTGGACTTCCAAATGTGGGTAAGTAGAGAGGGTATAGAAAAGTCGTGGGACTTCTGGATGCTAACCAATGATGTAGGAGTCACCACAGTCATTACCAGTTGTTAGCTTTGTGTACCGTCACTCAACAACCTAATAGCCATAATTCTCATAATTATTGCTAATAATGATAATTACCACACGTCATCTTCCACATGTCAAGCACTGTCCTAAACACTTCATTATTTATTAAATATTATATTCATCTTATTTCATGTCCAAAATAGCCCATTTTGGGGTAACTAAAGCAGACAAAGTGGTAAAGCAATTGGTCCAGACAGCAATGGAAACTCCAGGATTTGAAGCCAAGTACCTACCTAGAAGTCCATATTCAAAATCACTCACTACTGTCATCCAACTGTGTATCATGCTACCAATAATGTTCTATCTTATGGAACTGAGGATGCAATAATTGCCTTAGTTAAGTTCAGATGTACCTATCACATACAAAGGAGATTACTGTGACATGGCTTTTTGTTTTTCTGAGAGGGTTTCTCTGTGTAACACTGGCTGTCCTGGAACTCATTCTGTAGACCAGACTGCTGCTGCCTCCTGAGTGCTGGGATTAAAGGTGTGAATTATCACCACCCAGCAATTTTTGTTTGTGTGTATGTGTTTATGTCTCTGTGTATGTGTGCCACATAAGTAGAGTCCTTGAAAGGCAGAAGATGTCGGATTCCCTGGAACTAGAGTTATGGGCAATTGTGGGCCATCCAATGTGGGTAGTGGGACCTGAACCCAGGTCTTCTAGAAAACAAGTGCTCTTAACTACTAAGCCATCTCTATAGTCCCATGATTTTGATTTTTAATCATCTTCTGGCTTATGATGTTTAGGAACTATCCCTTTTCTAGTCCATTCTAGAATCCTCAGTGTTTGACCTATCAAGTTTACCAGAATGACCTCCTCAGGTGGATAGATTCTATGTCATCACCAAGACTTTGTGTTTAATGACATACTATGTTTTTGTTGATAATGTGTACTTCACTTGAGCATTTTAGCTGAACATCTGAGTAAACACATAGCATTTTAATGATAATAAAAATAATGTAAAAATTTCCATCTTAACCATTTATAAGAGTACAGTGCAGTGTGTTGGGGATATTCACAGGGTTGTGCCACAGTCCCCAGCAGCCATCCTTGGGACTCTTCTCATGTTGTAAAAGTGAAGCTCTATGCCCATTAGATACTAACACTCTCATGTCCCCGTCTTCCCATCCCCTGGCAAACACTATTCTATTCCTGTCTATAAATCTGGCAGTTTTGTGCCTCACTGGAATGTTCCCTCAATACCACGTCCTTAAAGTTCATCCATACCACAGCATGTTGAAAATTGGGGGGGGGGGGGCAGAGAGGGCTAGGATTGAATCTAGACCATTTCTTATGCTAAGCATGTGCCCTGCTGTGCCCCTCCTTCCTTTTTAAAGCTGAACAACACTCCCTGGTGTTCACTGTCTTTGTCTTTCATCTGCAGATGAACAGATGGAGTACTTGTTCCTTGGCTGTCATGAACAATACTGCTGTGAACATGGCTATACAAATGGCTTTTTAAGATGCCACTTTGGGGGCAAATGTCCAGAAGATGAATTGCAGAACCAAGTAGTAATTTTATTTTTAATTTCTGAGGAAACATCATGCTTTTTTCCCCCACACTTAATACACTATTTTACATTTCTCCTTGGAAAAGTTCCTGGAGGAAACCCTAAGGCAGAAACAAGCCAAATGGGTGGTGCCCTACAGAGAGCAGGTAGTCCTAGTGTGATGACACAGTTGAGCTGAGGCCAGGACAGGCTCAGACACCAAGTAGCAGGAGCAAAGAAGCTACGGATCTCTTAGAAAAAGGCTCCTGCCCTAGGCTAAGGGCAAGGAGAAATGGATTGGAAAATGGTTAAGTACAGAGATCTAGGTGTTGTGGAATATTATTTTAAGATGTGTCATGTTTGCTTATGCTGTGGAACATTTGTTGAATGATGAAAAAGATGCAATGCATTCTGTTGCATTTGTTTAACTCTGTGAAGCTGTGTTCCTTTGCCTGTCTAAAACACCTGATTGGTCTAATAAAGAGCTGAATGGCCAATAGCAAGGCAGGAAAAAGATAGGTGGGGCCAGCAGATGGAGAGAATAAATAGAAGGAGAAAAAGAGAGATCAAGGAGGAAAGGAAGACTCCAGGGGCCAGCCATCCAGCTACACAGCAAGCCACGGAGAAAGAAGTAAAGAAAGGTAGATAGAAATAGAGAAAGATAAAAGTCCAGAAACAAAAGATAAATGAGATAATTTAAGAAAAACTGGCTAGAAACAACCAAGCTAAGGCCAGGCATTCTTAAGCAAGAATGAGACTCTGAGTGTGCTTTGTCTGGGAGCTGGGTGGTGCCCCCCCCCCGCCCCCAGAAAAAAGACCCAAATAGCAGAGTGGAAGAGTAAAATACCAACTACATCTAGACATGAAGGTGTGAGGACCTAGGTGAGAGAGAAGTCCCCAGGAGCCGCTGAATGACAATGCTCTGAGGTTCTTTTTTGTCACCTTCTTCTTTCCCAGCCAGGGCTACAGGGGTTCCATTTCTCCAGAAGCAAGAGCACAGCATTCTAACAATGCAGGAAATTCCTGTGACAAGGTTGCTGCTACCATTCGGGATGGTGCACAAGACTTGGGGACTCAAAGGACATGGGCAAGTCACCTGAAGCTTTCAACAGACCCTAGGAGACCTGTGCCTACTTGGAGGCCTCTGGGTAGGAAATGACAGTCCCTAGTCTTACTCCACATGGGTCTCAGGTATCTCCACTTACTCAGACCACTCTCACATTGCTGTTACTGAAGACCTTGCCTCATGGAAAGGTTTCTGTGACTCACAAGAGTCATGGCTAGGCATCTCTGGACACCAGAACATCTGGTTCTCCAGAATTGACTGGCATCAGCCCATACTAGAACCACTGTAGCTCATTTCTCCTTTTGTCACTTGTGACCTCCAAAGATGTCTGTCACCAGCTCTTGAGCCTGACTTAGACTCTGCAAATTACAACATATTCCTGGAAGAAGATCCCTCCAAATGCAGGGATCAGGCTGCAGGGACTTGGCTCCAAACACTGGGTAAAGCCTGTTACCCCCAAAACTTGAACTACACCCAACTAGCATCCACTCATGTCTCTCTGGCAACTGATTTTGAAGTGTTGGGCTTCTCAGAACCAACTAGGAAAATCACCCATTGGCTTTTACAAAGGGCCAATAGAGACCTCAAAATGAAAAGTCAGGGGAAGGACTGCCAATGAATATGGGCTTCACTGTGGGGTTATGGAAACTGGCAACAGTCGCATGACTTTGTAAATATACTAAACACTTCAAAAAAAGGGAAACTCGTGAATGTGAATTGTATCTCTTTTTTCAAAAAGGGAAAGATCACCAATAATTGCAAGTAATAGAATAAATACATCAGGGCCTACACAGGATTTTGTTCCAGACAAGTTGGCTTTTGTTTGTCTGGCACCTATTTGGCCCTTGCAGAAAATATTTTCTTCTCTGCCTTCCTGCCCTGTCCCACTTCATCTTTCTAACTTCTGCTTATTCGGTGTGCAAACCAGAGATCAAACCCAGGACCTTGCTTATGCTAAGTAAGAGTTCTACCACTGAGCTACAACTCCAGCTCCTGTCTTATTTTGTTTTGTTTCTTTTTGAGACATGGACTCACTGTGTAGTGTGGCTCTGCCTGACCTGGAGCTTGCTATGTGTAACAGGCTGGCCTGGAACTCAGAGACCCACCTGCCTCTGCCTCTCAAGCGCTAAGGTTAAAGGCATACACCACCACACCTGGCCATTCTTTCTAACTATTGTTCCTTCAGAACAATACAGATACAGATACAGTTATTAAAGAGCAATCTCAGGTATCATGTCTTCTAGACCATCCCCCAGGCTCCTGCCTCATGCTAACACAAGGGCCACCCTTGGATTCCAGATAACACCTTTGCTTACCTTTCACTAAAACCGTGACAAGAAATTAAGTGTCTGCCTGTCACCTCTCACTGGCCCTGCCTTGGCAGAGAAGAAAACCATGAGAAATGTATCTGAATGAGCTAGATAATAGATCATCATCATACGTGGTTTTTAAAATTAGCATCTCACCAGGCATAGTGGTGCAAGCCTTTTATTCCAGCACTAAGGAGACAGAGGCAGGTGGATTGGTGAGTTTGAGGACAGCCTGATAAGATAAATTCCAGGACAGTCAGGGCTACACTGAGAAACCCTGTCTTAACAACAAAAACGGGGGGGGGGGGGGGGGGCATCTCTTTCTTGTAATGTGCCTAATATGGCAACATCACATTAAAACCACATATAGCCAGTAACTTGTTGCAAGGACAACAGGACACTGGATACAATGTGTTCTCTGAGACAATATACTCATTCTTGCTAAGAAAAAGCTCAGTGTACGAATATATCCTTCCAGGAATTTCATCTTGGCACAGGTCAAGCAGAATGGCAAAGGCCAGAAGCTGCGGTTCCTACCATAGAAAGATTAAACTCTACTCTCCTTTCTTCCTGCAAACCTTGAAATGCCACAAAGCTTTTAAGCAGTCGTAGAGTCTGTGCCAAGCATCTCTGAACCAGGAGGAGTTTCTGCCCTCTCTGCTTTGTTACCGTTCAGGGACCTGAGAAAGCCGAAGAGCTGTATTAACAGGATATGCTACCTAAAAACAGAGCTCACCGGAGTCATGAACATCAGGAAGGCTTCTTTGTGGCTTCCATTCAACCAACATATGCCCAGGAATCTCACTGACAAGGTTACTTGTCGCCAAAAGTCACATTCCTCACTCCCTTAAGTCCTTTGGCATCAAGCCCCCTTCACGACAATGCTTAGCCCTCCTCTGAGGCACAGAAACCCTCTGTGCTTAGTGGATATTGTGCTTGGTTACAGGAACATGTAAGCTGACACAATGTCTCCAGAAAGGACAGCCTTATTTTTCATTGTAAAAAGGTTTAAATACGGGCAGACAAGATGGCTCAGTGGCTATGAGAGCCTACTGCTCAAGACTAATAACCTGAGTTCAATCCCCAGGACCAGCAGTGAAAGAACATAACTCCTGAAGGTAGATCTCTGACCACAACACCCGCCCCCACACACACACACACATAAACACACCACATATACACACACATCATACATGCACACACAAACACACATACTCATAAACACACATAATACATTTTAAATGTTTTAACATAAAACTAGAAAAAAGTGCAATCAATTACCAGGTGACCACCCTCATTTATGAATATCATAAATAATTCATAAATAATTTATGAATACCATAAATTATTCAATTGCTTTTTACATTTTATCATTTAAAACATCTCACAGAAATCATAACACAAAATAGTTCTCTAATACTGATCATGTTCTTGGTCTTTTCAGTATTAGAGAATTAGTGCAAATAGTATGTGTTGGCTAGCTATGTGTTATGTCAACAAGCAAAGGTGCCCTGGGAGGCAGAGACATCTGATATCCGGAACTAAAATTACAAGTGTTATGAGCCATCAGATAAAGAAGCTGGGAACCAAGCCCAGGTGTTGTAGGATAATATTTAACTATGTAAAGGTGTGTTACATTTGTCTTTGTTGGGGTCTCTATTGCTGTGATAAAACAGCATGGCCACAAACAACTTGGGAAGGAAAGGGTTTATTTTATCTTATAACTCTCAGGCCACACCTCTCACTGAGAGAAGTCAGGACAGGAACCTGGAGGCAGGAACTGAAGCAGAAGTCATGGAGGAATGCTGCTTGTTGGCTTGCTCTTCGTGGCTTGCTCAGCCTGCTTTCTTATAACAACCTGGACCACCAGCCCAGAGGTGGCACCATCCACAGTGTGCTGGTCCCTCCCACATCAATCATTAATCAAAAAAATGCCTGACAGGTTTGCCTATAGGCCAGTCTTATGGAGGCATTTTTTCAGTTGAGGTTTCCTCTTCTCAAATGACTTTAACTTGTGACAAGTTATCATAAAGCTAGTCAACATATGATATTAGCACTAATTCTCTAATACTGACTAATACTACTTAGTCTATGTCTGAGTTCAAGGTTTTCCACCATGACTCTACCCTCTACCCATCAACTGCTGTGCCATCACTAAATGGCCATCACCACAGCCCTCTGTAGTACCTGTACAGAAAGTGCCATCGTTGGGAATGAATGTCTTGTTGTTGTTTGTAGCTCGATAGCCTTTGTGGCAAATGCAGTAGAACCCTCCAGGTGTGTTGTGGCAGGATGTGTGGTTCCCACAGATCACAGTGGCTCCAAACTGGCACTCATCTTTATCTGCAGATAGATACATGGAAAAGACTCACACAAAAGCCTCCATCCACACCATATGTCTTATTCAGGAGTGTCTTAGTAAAGTATTTGCAAACCCCTACAACCTACATAAAGCCAGATGGCAGCATGCATCTATAATCCTAGTACTTCTATTGAGGATCAGTAGATGGAGACAGGAGATTCCCTAAAAGCTTCTTGACCAGCAAGCAATAAGAGACACTGTCACTAACAAGGTAGAAGGGGAAGACCCAACACCAGAGGTTGTCCTCAGACCACCACATGAACACACCCACATGAACACACACAAAGACATGTATGCACATGAACAAACACATATCACACATACGTTAATTGATTTAATTTAAAACAGTGTTACATTTGTTTATACTGCATTTGTTTTAAAATGTATAGATGTGCTCCTGCTTTACCTTGCCTGCCTAAGGCACCTAATAAGTCTAATAAAAAGCCGAATAGCCAAACCTAGACAGTAGAGAGATAGGTGGGGCTGGGGGGCAGACAGAAGAAGTAGGAGGAGGAATCTAGGCTCAGAAAAAGAGAAAAAGAGAAGAGAGAACAAGGGGCCAGAAAGATGCTTGGTGGTTAAGAGCATTGAATGTTCTTCCAGGCTCAATCCCCAGCACCAACATGGCATCTCACAATGTCTACAACTCCAGTTATGTGGCAAAACCAATGCATATTTTTAAAAAGTAAATATAAATTTTAAAAGGTCTGGATTAGAAATGGGCATTCCCACTTCAAATGATTTGCCAGGCAGTGGTTGTGCACACTTTTAATCCCAGCACTTGAGAGGCAGGCAGATCTCTGTGAAAGGTAAAAAGCCCCAAGGCAAAAATGTAGATGAAAAGAAACAGGTTAAATTAAGTTATAAGAGCTAGTGGGACAAACATAAGATAAGGCCATGCATTCATGACTAATAAGATGTCTCTGTGTCATGATTTGGGAGCTGGTTGGTGGCCCTAAAGAAACCCTGCTACACCCAAGTCCTCTGCAAGAGCAGTACATGTTCTTAGCCACCGAGTCATTCCTGCTCCTAAGATGAATTTTATATCCAATGATTCAACTGGAAAATTAGAATTGTCATCTCCAAGAAAACACAACAGAATTAGGAGCATGGCTCATACAGGGGCAGGAAACATACCAGCCGTCAGTGTTCTATGTGCGCCATGGTGGTCACACAGTGTAGAACCATGGTGGTCACACATGCGTGGCTGGAGGCTGCCTCGGTTGGCATTAATTAAAGAAAATGAAAGGATAAAATGAAGTTAAACTCTCTTCATCTGATTTACAGTGTAGGGGTCAGGAAACTTTTTCTTTACATCTCACCCATGCTTATGGACCTTGAAAGCTGCCATAGAATATACCTACTGTGGTTATAGTAATGTACGCCTCTAATCCCAACACTCAGAAGGCAGAAGCAAGCAGATCTTTGTGAATTTGAGGCCAGCCTAGTCTGCATAATGAGTTTCAGGCCACACAGGGCTATATAGAGAAACCTTGTCTCAAACAAAAAACAAACAAACAAACAAAAAACAAAAAGCAAAGCAACAACCACCCCCCCCCACACACACACACACTAATACACAAACAGGTAAGCAATGCCATGTGTCAATAAAATGCTTCTTGCAAAAATAGATAGTGGGTCATTGACTATGAACTGTAACTTGTCTTTCTATTTGTCATTTAATGTTTACTTCACTGTTGACTCCCTCCAATTAGCTTGTCTCTCACAATTGTACTCAACTTTCCAAAATACATGCTCCTCCCCGCCCCCAAAAAAATCCTTTGGATATTTCTTTCATTTTCACTCTTATTTTTAAATTACAATTATTTATTTACATATGTATGTATCTGAATGTGTGTCTGTCTGTCTATCTGCCTACCTGCCTGCCTGCCTTTGTGGGCACATTCCCACCATAGCATGGATGTGGAAGTCAAAGGACAACTCGCAGGAATGTGTTCTTTCCTCCACCGTGTGGGTTCCAGGAACTGAGCTCAAGGTAATCAAGCTTGGTATCAGGCACCTTTACCCATCAAACCATTTCAACAGTCCCTCCTTTTCCCTTTTCTTATATGACCTTTTAAAATACATTGTTAGAGCTGGAGACATGGCTCTGCAGTTAAGAGTGCTTGCTGCTCTTGTAGAGACCATAGTTCAGTTCCCAGCACCCACGTCAGGCAGTTTACAACCACCTGTAACTCCAGCTTTAGGGGATCCAATGCCTCCTTCTGGTCTCTACAATCACTGCACTCAAATATACAAACATACTCAGATACACAGTACACACAAATAAAAAATAAACCAAAAATGTTACAGGTTTGTTTTTTTGAGATAAGATCTTGCTATGTAACCCAAGCTAACGTTAAGACTTCAAATCATCCAGCCTCGGCCTCCACAGCACAGGGATATGCTGCTATGACCAGCACCTTTTCAGTTTTTCAACTGAATCTAGCATACAACTTACAGGTACGATTATCTGTGTTAAGATTTGCCTGAGAGATGGGGGGGAGGGGGGGCTGAACATTCAAGCCACAGCTAGGTCAAGTGCACAGCCCAGCTGACAAATGCTACATAGAACTTTCAGGAACAAGACAACCTGTGCCCTGCCCTTTGTTGTTCTTTCTCAGAACATGTCTGTGTTAGTTAGTTTCCTACTCCTTCGATAAAACACTGTGACAAGGCAACTTAGAAGAAGAAACAGTTTATTTAGGCTTATGGTTCCAGAGGTGTAGAGTCGTGGCAGCAAACAGCAGGCATGGCTGCCAGGGCAGGAAGCTGAGAGCTCGCATCTTCAACCACAAACATGAAGCAGAGAGAACAAACTAGAAGTGGGGTACAGCTACGAACTCTCAAAGCCCACCCCCAATGACAGACCTCCTCCAGCAAGGCTGCACCACCTCGCCAAACAGCACCAACTAGGGACCAAGTGTCCAAATACCCAAGCCTAGAGGGGACATGTCTCATTTAAACTAAGACAGTGTTCCCCTGAAGGTTTCAATTGGGCTACTTAGGTTTGTAGAAAGTTCTAGAAGTCTTAAGTCCTTGGACATAATGCCATATGATGGTATCTTTGGCACATGGTAACCTCACTAACAACCTGTGCACACAGCAGTCCAGGTAGTAGGACAGGCAGTGGCCAGTGGAACAAATACAGAAAAGTCGTGAAGCTCTCTCCTAAGAGATGCACCTATTGCTTAGAAGTCAAAGGGCAAACAAGAGCACAGCTAGCATCCAGGAGAGGAGAAAATCCCTTACAACAGCAGTTCTCACCCTTCCTAATGCCACGACCCTTAACACAGTTCTTCATGTTGTGGTGACCCCCAACCATACATGATTTTCATTGCTACTTCCCAACTGTAATTTTGCTACTGTTATGAATCCTAACATAAATGTGTATGTTTTCCAATGATCTTAAGCAAATCCTGAAAAAGGGTTGTTTGACCACCCCCCAAAAGGGTCGCAACCCACAGGTTGAGAAACCACTGCCTTAAGGAGAAATTCCCTAAGGAACCTGACCACCACAGAGCAGCCACAATCTCATGGGAAGAGCCCTCTAGAGGGAGACAGACTGTGTAAGTCCACCTGCAGAATGGGCAATGGTGGCACAGGGCCTCATTTATCTATGAAATGGAATATGACTGGCACAACCTTTGAATATGACTATTTGAATGCAGGATTGAATTGTTATTTTTCTTTAAAGAGTTTAAAAATAAAAAAGACAAAGGGCTAGGGGAATGGCTCATCAGGTTAAAAGCATTTGATGCCCAAGCATGAGAACCTAAGTTCAAAGCCCCAGCCAGAATCTCCATAAGAAGCCAGGCCTGGCCAGACCTGGTGGTGTACACCTTTAATCCTAGCACTCAGAGAGCAGAGACAGGTGATCTACAGCATGGTCTATGTAGTGAGTTACAGGACAGCCAGGGATATGTAGAGAGACCCTGTGCAAAAAAAAAAAAAAAAAAAAGGAAAGGAAGGAAGGAAGAAAGAAAGAAAGAAAGAAAGAAAGAAAGAAAGAAAGAAAGAAAGACATGACCATGGAGGATGACTGGAGGATGGATGACTGGAGCTTCTTGGCTGACAGCCTAGCTCTAGGTTGAATTGGAGACTCTATCTCAAGGTGGACAGTGACAAAGAACATCCAACATCTTCCTCCAGCTTCTGCACATACCTCTCCACACACACATATATGGGCATACACAAGACACATACAACACACACACACACACATTCACACACAAAAATCACACACAAAAATCACACTCACACTCAAAAATCAACACAAAGGTATTATAACAAGGGTATAGATGCTGCCTGTCCACAGCTAGAAGGCAAAACTTTTATAGCATATAGCAAGGAGGAAACTGAGAAGTCATTGTCACATTTATTATAATTACATTGTTGTGACATTCTCTCTGAATTGTGCTTGAATCTCAATGTTGTGATTATCCTGGCATGGACACCAGGAGGAAAAAAAAAACTTGGTTGAATCTACTTCAATCAACCTTCAAGCCATCTTAAAGTAGTCCATGAAGTCATCCCAAAGGGTCACAACTACAAAAATTCAGAGAACAGGTGCTGATAGACATAAGGCACATACAGTTAGTCATCTTATCCATTAATCAAAAACTCCCAATAGGAAAGAAGGCTTTGTTTTCCTCCATGGTATGAGGATAAATAGTTCTATATCAAAACAACCTGAGAAATTAAGAAATGCAATATTTGCTTTTGTTGTTAAGTTAAACTCAGAACATAAAACAAACTTGAAGTCTGTGTAGGCCAAAGAGTTTCAGAAAGTTCAGGTCAATGACATCTAACATGAGGGGTTCTTCCTTGGAAACACCAAAAAAAAGGATATATCTAAACAATAAAATCAAGATTTTTGTTGTAACTGGCAAAAACCCTTTAAGAAAAACATGTGAACAAAATAACAACGTTTGCCTTACATGGACACTGACTCAAAAACTGAAGAACCTTTGGTTTTGATTCAAATTTTCAGCTTAACCCACCACTGAAACTTACCAACACACCGTGTCCTACCGTTGCCCCAAAAGCCATAGTTGCAAATGCAGATCCTTTTCCCATCTTTTTGCTGGCATGTGGCATGTTCATGGCAAGTGGCACAAACATCTAAATCTGAATCAGAAATCACAGGTTTCAGAAACAGGAAGTCAAAGGGGAGAAATGTTTACCCAATGGACTAAACTTGAATACCAAAATAAAACAGGTCAAGTTCAAATCTCATCCTTAAGACTTTCAATAGTGACTTACTGACCACAAAATATAAAGCAAATTCCTCTATCAATCAGCACTATTCACCATCTGTCTCTTCATCAACTCCTCCAGCTTCATGTTCCCAAACTCCAACTGTAGGGTACCTTCCAGGCAAAAGGGACAACTGCTAATTGACTATATGCTATCTACTATCATCCTTGTCGTCATAGCCATGATGCTCCCTTCACCTGGAATGCCTATGCCCTCTACTTGTCGGGTACCCACTCTTATTTTCAGGAGCCAGCCAAAATGCTTCATTCTCTCCAAAGTCTCCCCCACTCCAAAGGAAAGGTGTACATCTTCTAATCTCCCACAAAATATGTATACTCCAAATAATAATGTTAATCTCTCAATATGTCTAATCTTCTCTTGGAACTATGAATGAACCACTCAAGGATGAGTATTATGACATTTTTTCAATATGATTTTTACAGCACAACATATTTTTATTGGCTGGATAAAGCGATATAAGTGGGGGCTGGAGAGAGAGCTCAGAGGTTTAAGAGCACTGACCGCCTTTCCATAGGCCCCATGTTCAATTCCTACCACTAATATAGTGGTTCACAACCACTTGGAACTCCAGTCTCAGGATCCAATGCCCTCTTCTGATCTTTGGGCCTCTGTGAGTACTATACACACATGGTGTACAGACATACACATACTTATAAATGTGTGACTTGCTACAGCTCTAAAAGCAAAACAAGGGAGGGGAACCCATCTGCCTGCTACTCTATCTCTTTCCCTTTAGGGAAGAAATGAGTGTGTTTAAGATATCAGGGAGATAACAACCAAGTCCCAACAGGATGGCCAGACCCCTATTATTTAGATAAACAACACAAATATTTGAAGCTAAAACTCTTAAAACATCTAAATTTACCAAATGGTGATATATGACCTGAAATCAAACAGAATTTCTACTCAAGGCTATGCAGAATATTGAGTTTCTGCCTGTGTCTCTGTAATTTCAGGAGTGGCCTAGTAAGGAGAATGTTCCAGCATAGAATTTCATCCTAGTCTTGGCTTCATCCCTACCCAGATAATACAGCCTAGCCCTCAGGCTGCTCCAGGCAGGAGACCAACAAAAACTAGGAGATTTCTAAATACTCTTAATCATGTTTCTTGCTTTTGTCTTTTATTTTGCTAACAAAAAACAACATATTCGAGGCCAGCCCAGACTAAATGAGAGTCTATCAAACAAATGGCAAACAATAAATACAAATAAAACCAAAGATAACATAGAAACAAAGCAAACCATTAATGATATCAAATTAACCATGGAATATCTATAAATACCTCATGACCATAAAAACGCAAAAAATATTATCTGACCATCATGGAATAATGGAATAAAAGTTCAAAGTAAAACTTATGTCTAGGGGATGGAAAGAGAGCTCTACAGTTAAGAGCACTGGCTGTTTTACCAGACGACCTAGGTTCAATTCCCAGCACCACATGGCAGCTCACAACTGTCTGTAACTCCTGTTCCAGGGGATCTGACACCCTTACACACACACACACACACACACACACACACACACACACAGGCAAAACACCAATGTACATAAAGTACAAATAAATAAATTAAACCATATGGAATTGCTGAAGCAAAAAAAAAAAAAAAACCCAAAAACACTATCTGATGTGGTACTAAATGTACATATAAGAACTTTTTATTATATGTTTAAAAAAACAACTTATGTCTAGCCTCCTCAAAAGAAACCCACTTATGCAACATTCTCCTAAAGCATTTGCCAGACAAAGACAATGTCCAAACTGAAATGCACAACTTACTGCAGAAAATTTGAATTTATTATGTTTTTGTTTTTTCCTTTTTTTTTTTCTTTTTGGTTTTTCGAGACAGGGTTTCTCTGTGTATCCCTAGCTGTCCTGTCACTCGCTCTGTAGAACAGGCTGGCCTGGAACTCAAAGAGGTCTACCTGCCTCTGCCTCCTGAGTGCTGGGATTAACGGAGTGTGCAACCACTCCCTGACTGTGTTTTCATATTTTTTAAAATAATATTTTAAATCAAGCAATCACAGAAGAGACCTAGAATTTTAATGAAAGAAGTTTAAGCAGGAAAAAGAAAATAGAAGTCTAAGAATTAGAAAAGAATATTTTTGAAAACAAAAGGAAAATTTCTGGGTGAACACTGAGGATTTCAAATACTCCCAACCCCTTTACACCTCCAAAAAACCAAAACAGTAAATAAAAGATTAGAAAGGTGTAGATCTTTCTGCATATGTGTCGAGGGGGGTGTGTGTATGTCTGTAGATGAGCATGCATGTGTATGCACCTATCCATGAAGGCCATAGGACAACCTTGGTATTTATTCCTTAGGCATAGTCTACATGTTTTGTTTTGTTGGCAAAGGATCTCTCACTGCCTCATCAAGTGGGCTAGGCTAGCTGGTCAGTGAGTCCCACTGCATCTCTACCTAAAAGTATAAATCTTAAAACAGGTGATGAGAGCAGACAAAGGATGTTAGCAATTATTTCAGATGGGAAAGAGACCATAGGAACTGCTTTGCAGAGATGAAGAAACAAAGAGTCCCTGAATACCTAGAGAGACTCGTGTAAGAAACAGGAATCAAATATTTAAGGACCTGCTTGAGCAGATGCAGTGTTTGCTTAAAAAAAAAAAAATGGAAAGACTGCAGGTCAGAGACATAACAGGCAGAGCAGAAGTGAGAAAGTATCCCCTAAGGGGTTAAATACATTGAACAGATTAACACTTTAACACAGAGCATTGTTCCTAATGCCAACTCTACAAGATGTGCCTCCTTCAAACCTTGTTATACTGATAGTATATGACCCATACAATGTGAAGGGAAGTGAAAAGGAAGGAAAATAAGAGAAGGAAAATGAGAAAGAAAAACAATGGCTGGAGAACTGGCTCATCGATTAATGACACTTTCTGTTCTTGCAGAGTTTGGTTCCCAGCCCCAGTATCAGGCAGCTCAACTGGTAGAGTATTTACCTAGCATAAATGAAGCCCTGTATTTGATCTCCAGTGTACTTATCCTAGGTGCTCGTACTGCAACCCCAGGACTCAGGAGGTGGAGGCAGAAGGGTCAGGAGTCTAAGGTCATAAAGTTCAAAACCAGCCTGTGCAACATGAGACCATACAGCAAAAAGGGAGAAAGAGAAAGGGGGAGGGAAAGGTTAGGAAGAGGAGATGAGAGAGAGAGTATTGAGTGAATGCTAAAGCATTATCAAATTAAGAGATAAATCACACAAATGTGTCCATGTCCATATATCGTATTATTTCTAGAACAGTCATGTAAAGTGCAATGCCTGGTGTTTAGCACAGTGGTTATAAACTAGGGGATACAGTTCAATACCCATTTGCTAGTTGGGTTAGCCTTGATAATCTCTATATGTCTGTTTCCCATAAGTCTATAAATGAAGATGATATCAAACCTATCTCATTTGTTACTGTGATGGTCACAGAATAAATGAGCAGTATGTGGAAAGCAATATGTTCATTCAACACTGTAATAATTACCACTCAGCTTCTATCAACAGGAATTAGCACCAATGGCTAGTCAGTAGCCAACCAATTATACTAAGGGGAAGAGCAATGAATGACTGCTTGAAGCAGAAATCCAAACCAAGACCCTTGTGTGGGCAGATGCCTACCTATTGCAAACCATAATACCTGAAATTATGTATTCATTCCTTGCATTACCCATATCTTCCCTCCCTTCTGAGCACAGCTTGACTGGGATGCTGAAAGTTCATCTTCAGTACCTTCTCCACCCTCTTGCTTCTTTCCTGCCCTCCTGCCCAGCAGCCCACTCTGGCTCTTGAATATACCAGCTGTCTTAGTTAAGATGTCTGTTGCTATGATAAAATGCCATAATCAAAGGCAACCCAGAGGAAAGGGTTTATTAACATCTAATAGTTTGTGGTTTATCATTCAGAGGGAGGTCAGGGCAGAAACACAAGGCAGGGACTGGAGCAGAAGCCCTGGAGGAATGCTGCTTACTGGCTTGCTCAACCTATATGCTCACACCATTCAGGATCACCTACCTAGGAAAGGCACAGCCCACAATGGGTGGGGCCCTCCCACGTCAATCATTAATCAAGAAAATGTGTCCATGGACTTGCCTGGCCACTATGATTGAGGCACTTTCTCAATTAAGATTGCCTCTTCCCAGATATGTCTAGATTTGTGTCAAGTTCACAAAGCCAACCAGCACAGCAACCCCTTAAACACACCCGAGATGAACCTGCCTATAAGGTGAAGAGATGCTGTTCATAGTCAAGAGAGGAACAGAGTTTGTTGGAGCCCTTGAACTTAACATCTGTCCTCACCTAACTCCAGCCATCCCAATAGGACCAGACAAACCCCGGAAACTCACTGTCCAACCTCCTTGAGACATGTGGGTATACATTAAATAACCAAGTTGGGGGCGGGGAGGGGGGCAACAGAGTCCAAAACTCAGAAAGAGAAAAATGTCTAGAATCAAGTTGAGAATACTACACCAAACTGCACTGTTCCTAAGAAACTACATCAAATTCTAGAGATAGAATCCAGGGACCTAAGAAATACCCGTATTCTCTCCTCTCCAGAAAAAAAACACAGCCTCTCCTTTAGTCAAGTGCATTACCACAAATCTACACCCAAGCCTTAGCCTCTACTTTAAATGTATCCAAGACAAAAGGCACCTTCTCCTAAGACAAGTAATCATTACAGGCAACCTGAACCCCAGAATCCCTCATCCCACTAGCCCCAGAACTAACTCTTGACTATTCCAGACCCTTAAACTTTCCTTGTGTAAAATGTTTCCAGAAGCCTTGGCTTCCTTTGTCCATCTCTCATTCTCTTTCTTGCCTGACCAAGATCAATCCACAGGGGACCCCCCACTGGCCTCCAGACCAAGACCAAATCCATGTTAAGTATAGCCAGTGTCCCAGTCTCAACTATGCAGTTAAGTATGCAGTTAAGCAGCCATTAATCTGGGTCCCACCCTGAAGTTCATGTCCAGCAGTCATCTACTTCATCCAACCTATTCTCTCACACTGCCTCACACCTGACACCTTCTCCAGCAGGCTGTGATTTTTTAAAATGTTTTTATTTGGGGGGTGGGGGGGTGTTGGGATGGACATTAGACAATCAGTCAACCACACTGAGTTATATATACCCCAGCCCTGCGCACTGTTTTGTAAATCCAATAGACAGCTTGTTAGCTACAGCCTCAGACATCAGAGAGCTCATCTTAGATTTGACCAGAAGAACATGGATGTGCACAGGGTCAAGTTCCTGGGGGTGGAAGCCAAGGCACTGTGGAAGTCCTTCAGTAAGTGTCATCTCACTCCTCAGTGTAAGCAACTTTCCATCGCTCTGAAGCCATCCACTCTCTCTGCCTCTTTTGCCTCCTCACGCCCACCATGTTGCCATCACTCATGAGGACTAAGTGCGGACCACACCTATGAAACACATGACAGGTACACTTCACATAGTGGGATTTTCCCAGGGCTACCCATCATTCCTCCACCATGATCCCCTGGTTCTGTCCTTCCCTGGCCTTCCTGAACCCAACCAGGCCTGAGCTAACAAGTCCCACAGCCACTCCCAGACTCAGAGCAAAGCCACACAAAGGCTGAGAACAGGACAAACTGGTTCCACCCTTCCTCACCCATTGCCAACCTCTGGAGTCCCCTGGGGCCAGGCACCCCACCCACTCACCAACACCCTCCTGCTCTTCAGTTTATGCTTCCCCATTTCTCTGAAACTCAGGCTTCAGCTCACTTCCCCCAGGCATCTTCCACCAACTGAATGTAACTCAGGCTGCTAGTGGGGGAATCTACATGAGCAACTAAGATGCTAGCAATGGCAGCACATGCCTCTTACCTAGCTCTTGGAGACAGAGGCAGGAGAATCGGGAGTTCAAAGCCAACTGTGGCTACACTAGATGATCCTGTGTCAAGAAAAAGTGCACACACACACACACACACACACACACACACACACACACACACGTATATACACATACATACACACACAACACACACAAAAGCAACAAATACATACACAAATAACACACATCCACACATAAACATACCCAGAAAGAAACACATAAACATATATACACACATACATACACAAGCACACAAATACACACAACCAGACCAACCAGAGAAAGGCAAATAAGCCCCTAAGCAGTCACACAAAATACCTATAAATGACTGTTAGCAAATAGCCACCACTTCCCAGGCTGGACATCCCCAAAGCCCTCCCTTACATGTACAAGCAAGGTTCTCCCATCCTGACTGTCAGCTTTGCAGTTACCCCACCCCAAATTCAGGTGAGAGTGGCTGACTCCCTTGCTACAGCCATTAACAGTATTCATTTACTTGTTACCATTTGGGTGGTTCCTGTTTATTCCCACATCACATTCATAACTTGAGCCACAACCCCTTTTCATAAGGGGCTGTTGGTCTAATAACAAAGTCACATTCAACAGTGGGCAATAGACGTGTGGCCATGGCATCAAAAAGAAGTGGACAGTGCTCAATGGACTTCCAGTAAGTGAGAGCAGCCTGCCTGGTTCTGAAATATAAACAACACTCACTCATGAGGTAGATGACGTAGAAGGAAATGGCAGTTACTGGATCTTCCCTTCCCTTCCCTTCCCTTCCCTTCCCTTCCCTTCCCTTCCCTTCCCTTCCCTTCCCTTCCCGTCCCTTCCCTACATTAACTTTTCCACTTATAGCCAAGCTTTACAAGGGCTCTATTAAATATCCTGCCCATTCTTGTATTTCCACCTTCTTCCTGTCACTCTGACACATGAGTAGATGGACTTGCGCTTCCCCAAATCCTTCACTGACATGGCCAGCCCAGCTGAAGGATACCCTTCTATTCCTTCTAACATCTCCAAGCAATCCTGTGTTGCCAGACAGAGTCATCATGTCCACAGGCTTTTTCTCAGCATACTGTGAGCTCCAACTTTTGATTTCCACAGTGCCATAGTAGGCCAGGTGTCCCAACCATTTGGCTGCTGCATCTTTCTCCCTTTCTTACATCTACCACATAAACTAGCTCTACCCCAAGGACCCATCCTTGAACTGGACATGTGGCACACACCTATCTATAATTCCCAGCACCTCAAAGGCTGAGACAGGAGGATCATTTCACCCCCACATTTTCTACCTTCAGGAAAGGAGTTTTTTGTAGAACCTGATTCTCTGTTTGTAGGTGAAAGGAAACGGTCTACCTAGTAAGAGGAGCACAACGAGGCATCCCTGAGTTCATGCCCCAAATCATCCAAGACCTTCCAAATGCTGAGCATGCAAAAGCCTGAGTTCAATCCACAGCACAAAAGATGTCTAAAAGAGAAGAAACTGTAGGTGATTTGGAGAGACTGCTAGCTATGTTCAGACATCTTAGCCCAATAATTCAATGGACCACATTTAATGCTTTCCTAGGCTGGAGTCTTCACACAGACCCTAAAAGAGGTTTCAAGTATCTATAGGTTTTCATTCACACTCTCCGTGGGAGACTGTGCTGGCTAGTTTTGTGTCAACCTGACATAGTTTAGAGTCAGTCATTCAGGAAAAGGGAACCTCAATTGAGAAAATTCTCCCATTAGATTGGCCGGTGGACAAGCCTGTGCTGCATTTCCTTGTTGATGATTGGTGTTGAAGGACCCATCTCACTGTGGGTGTTGTTATCCCTGGGCTCCTGATCCTGGGTCTTACAAAAAAGCAGGGTGAGCAAGCCACAGAGAGCAAGCCAGTAAGCAGCATTCCTCCATGGCTTCTGCTTCAGTTCCTGCCTCCAGGTTCCTACCTTGACTTTTCTCAGTGACAGAGTATGGCCTGAGAGTTGTACGTTGAAATAAACCCTTTCCTCCCCAAGTTGTTTATGGCCATGCTGTTTTATCACATCAATAGAAACCCTAACTAAGACAGAGACCAAGTCAGGGAAGGAAGAAAGCCTACTGGAGTACCATATGTTGTGGCTAGGAGGGAGCCATTTTAGAAAACTGAGCCATCAAACACCCAAAGTGATGGTGTAAGTCATCAGATAGTCTTTAATCCCATTACACAGAGGCAGAGGCAGGCAGATCTCTGAGTTCGAGGTCAGCCTGGTCTACAGGGAAAAGTTCCAGAATAGTCAGGAATATACAAAGAAGCCCTGTCTCGAAAAGCCAAACAAAACAAACAGTGCCAGGCAAAGAGAATTTGGGAGGACAGGAATCTGCTCCACAAAGTCCACTCTTATCTCATTTCCCTTCCTCTTCTAGATCATGTTTAACTTTTGTGTATGTTTGTTTTTGAGGCATGTCACTCGATGGTCCAGGCTGATCTCAAACTCAGCAATCCTTCCTTCTCAGTATCCCAAAGTCTAAGATTACAGGCATGAACTGGGAACTCAATGTTTGGCTTTATTAAGAAAACAGTAGTGAGAGACTGGGTGGTCCTTGTTCACACTGTTTGACATGGTGTCCTACAATGGCTTCTGGTGACTTCCCACCATAAAAGAACAGTTAAACCCAAGCACTACTCTTCCAGTCAGGATAAGACTGAGTCCCTCTTGTGAAATCCAGTCTGTTTTTCCATCTCTGGTTCCTTCCTTCCGTGTTGTGCATCTTGCTTTCTCACGTTGTTCCTAGTCTGGAATTCATTCATTGCTTTGTAATTTTTGTTTTGTTTTTGTTTATCTATTTGTTTGTTGGCTGGGTCTCACTCTGACCAGTCTGATATGGAACAAGCTCAGGCTGCCCTTGACTCAGGGCAATCTTCCTGCCTGTCTCCCAAGTTGGATTCACTCATTTTTACACACAACTGAGTATAAGAGTGGTCAGTACCCTCCTCTGTGGGATGGAATACCTTTCCCTTCCTAAATCCAAGGATCAGCTTGACTCATCTTATGCATAATGGCTTCCCAGTAAGACATAGTTGTTTTTCTCTTCTGACCAGTACACCTTCTCAGAGCACTTACATCGTTCTGCTTTCTATTGGGTTTGTGGGTAAATGACAACTCGGGTTCCAGTCTGAATCCTGGATGTCAGGTAAATCCCACTATGTAAACGTTGCATTTTTCAATTTGTCTAAAACACAGACCATTTATTTGCTTGTCTGTCTCCTTGTGTCTACCCACTAGGGAGTCAAGACTGAATGTTTACATCTAACACAGGGAAGATATCAAAGGGCTTTCTTCGGATGGATGGATGGATGGATGGATGGATGGATGGATGGATGGATGGACACTAGATGCATGGATAAATAGATTAATGAATGAATGAACTAAAGAATGGACTGTATTCCTATAAACTTTTCTTATACTTCTTTCTTAGCATTCTTAACATTGAGTTCTTCATGAAAGTGAAAAATATGAAAAGGGTGAGGAGAGGAACAGCTACAGGTCAAGAATTTGTCCTGCAAAAGCCACGGCGACCAGAAGATGGGGCAACCGATGGCTAATCCTCCCACGCGCTCCCACCCCGCGCGTCGATCCCCCGGGCCAGGCAGGAACCCGAGCCCAAACCCAATCCCCACATCCCCACCCACCCCGGGAGGCGCGAGCTGGAGCTGGGCCGCCTCCACCCACGCTCCACTGTCCCGTAGCGGGGCAGCCCTTAATGCTGCCCGCTGCTCCGCCTCCGCGATTACTCCACGCCTGGACTCAGCACCGTCAGACGCTAAGTGGGAAGTGTCCCACACGCCCGGGGCCTCGCACTCACCGTCGGTGCCCGGTTCTCCGCTGACGCCGCAGGCCAGGCCGAGCAGTAGCACGAGCCGCAGCAGCTGCAGCACCCGGTGACCATGAGAGCGGCGCGTGCCCCGGGGCCCCCGGCCCATACCGCCCGCTCCCTCCCGGCACCCGCCACTTCCCGAAGGCCCCTGTGCACAGAGATAAGGCCAGCGGCTCGGGGAAGGGGCGGCGCAGAGGCTTCCGGCGTAGGGCAGCAGAGCGCGGGGTCCCGGCGGGAGCGGGGTCCGGGGTCCCAAGATCTAGGTGCGCCTGGTGCACCGTCTGCGCGCGCGACACGCCAGGGGGAAAAAAACGGACTGTGCTAGAGAGGAAACGTCGCGATGTCAAGTGTGACTTGTAGGGTCTCTGGGGAGACAAGAGGGGAACACGAAAGGGTCTCTTCCTGAACAGAATGGAGAGCTGGGATGTGGTGGCCGCCGCATCGAGGGAGAGAGGGGAGAGGGCGACAAATCATGGGCCAGTCCACCCAGGGTGAAAATACTTGATGAGGTGACAAAAGTTCCAGCTGCTTGATGGACACTCAGCTCAGCACGTTAGGAATCGACAAAGGAGAAACACGTGGTGAGAAAGACGTGGATGAAGGGACACAGTGTGTTCTAGAAACCACGTGAGGGACTGCTTTCAGGTGGGGACAAAAAGTTGGAGAAATATATTTTACCACAGAGGTAAAGGTCTCCGTAGCGAGAGTAAGATCAGCGGCTGCGCCTGAATCCCGCCCTGAACTACTGCGGGAATCCAGGAAATACAACACTTTAGGGGTGGGGCACGTGATCTCTGAACTTTGGAGAGAAGCAGAAATTGAGTGTCCAGGAACGGAGTCCAACATACGTTAACTCTAGTATAATATTAGAGTAAGAGAAGTAAGGAGAAACTGAAAATGTCATTTAGATCTATAGTTTGGACTGATGAACAATGGTGGGAACCATTGACTTAACACCAGGAGTGCGAACTGGGGTTGAGGGAGGCAGGCAGAGGAGGAAGTACGATCTGGTAGGAAGGCTTTCAGTTTTGTCTCGGGGCTGTCCATGCGCAGAGGCACTGGCCACTTCAGCAGGTACCCTCATTTGCTCTCTCACCGGTGAACTCTAACTACAGGCAAACACACCAATAGAATAAACTTTCTAGTCTCTTGTAACAAGAAGCTTTCTTGAACATTATTCCTATCCAACTGTTAGACCCCCGAAAACTCAAGTATCCGGGGTCCCAGGCCACGTTGGCGGATTTGAGAGCTTGCTGCAAACTGCACTGTTAGCTCGGGTCTTTCACCCATCCACCATGGCGGATGGCCAGAAAAGACGGCTCCTAGGGGCTCCCAAAAGATCTTATAGGGCAGTGTAAGGGGAGTGTCTAGGGGTACGCACAGGCTTAGGATTGGTGTGCCTCCAGCCTTGGAGGGCTTGCCCTGTGTTGATTGGTCAACTGGTTGTTATGGCCCACAAGCCCTCCCAGGGTGGTTGCTATGCTCTCTTCGTCATTGCTGTGCTCCTGTCCGTAAAGCACACCCAGGGTCGTAAAGCATAGCGCCACCAGCTAACTTCTGATGGATTCCTTGTCACGAGACAGGCGTCTGACCTCTAAGTAACCAAGGCAGGTTTATGGCAAGCACGTGTTCGGCTGTTATGGCTGCCAAAAGGGAAGCTGGTTCCTTCACAACAAAGAGAGAAGCCTTTCGTGGGAAGCAGATGGATAAGGCTGAGTGCTAAAATGTCTCTGGTGGCTGGGCAACTTGTTGGTAAATCCAACTCTTCCTGAACTTTGACATGTCATTGTTTCAACAAATCCACCATTCCAGACATTTTAAAATGACCTCTACTTCCACTCCCCATGCCCTTCTGCAAAAGAAATACGTGTGTATACTTTAAAAAAAAAAATTGTGATGCCAGAAAAAAAATGTCCAAAAGTTGGAAATGGCAAGAGAAATTACTGGGTGTCTTTTTAGCAGGGCTTTGGGTTAGGTGCTTTCTAATCCAGTTTCGGGGGGGATTATCCAATTCAAAAGTCTGCTTGCAGTAATGTCCTATTGAGTAGGTTTATTTGCAGCTTTATAAGAGTAGACATTAACCTGAAGAACCCTGATGACAGTATTACCAGTCAGAGCTGGCTGAGGTCCTTTGCCTGGATAGAAAAGAACCCTAAGAGGGAGACCAGACAGGTGGTGGTGAGTGCTTTTGATCCCAGTACTCAGGAGGCAGAGGCAAGAGGACATGCGTTCCAAGCACCTTGGTCTACATAGCAAGTTCCAGGACAGCCAGAACTACATAAACTCAAAGAGATTCTGTCTCAAAAAAATAAAAAAATAAAAACAAAAACAACAACAACAAAAAAAAAACAAACAACACCAATATTGTGAGTATAAGCGGGGAGGCTCTTCCTTCTTTGGTGCCTTCAAGGGCATGAATCCAAGGAGCCTGGGGGCTGGATTAATGGGCTGAGAGGCTCACAACTCCAAACTGTGATAACTATGGGCCTATTGCTTCATGCTTTAGCATGACTAGGCATTCAGGCTGGAGGCTTATTGCTCTGGACTTTTAACCGCCAGCAAACCCCAGCATTTTGCAACTGTTGTAATCCTCTGCTTCCAGTAGCAGTTTGAAGCAGCAGTAGGCAGTTCCTGTTGGGGCTGCAGTTTCTGAATGGGCTCAGGGTTTTAAACCTGCAGCTTCTGCAGTGGCCATTAGAGCCCTGAGGACCCAGGGACCATTGAAATTTGACAACTCCCTGGAACTCTCCTAGTGGCTTAGGCACACAGGTTTTTATCTTCAGCTCTTCTCAGCCCTCCTTATCTCCACTATCTCTTCTCCCGGCACTGTCATGCTCTAGACTCTGTAGCCAGTTTATTACTACTGCTGCCGCCATTTTCCTGCCATTGCTGCCTTCCACTGCTCCAAACAACCTTCTCCTCTTTGTGTTAGCAGCTCACCCCACTCCACAAATTATAAAGATCAAAAGTAACCAGGGGCTGGATATATAGAGTGCTTGACTAGAATGCATAAAGCCCTGGGCATAAAACTAAGTATAATTGTGCAAGCTTGTGATCCCAGCACTCCAACAGGTAGAGGCAGGAGGATCAGGAGTTCAAACTACAAAACAATTTTAAGGCCAGCCTCAGCTACTTGAGACATTGTCTCAGACTTTTAAAAGAGGAGTCAAGGTGGGGCTAGGGAGATGTCTCAGTGAATAAGAACACTTCCTGTGCAAATAGAGTTAGAATCGTTTTTGTGAATAAAAGGCAGGCATGGCTGTGCATGCTTCTAACCCCAGCACTGAGAGGCAGAAACATGCAGATTCTAGGAGCTCATGGGCCAAACAGCCTAACCCAAACAGTAGGCTTCAAGTTCAAGTTCTCAGCGCCTTAATGTAGAAAATGTCTGAAGGTTTCCTCTGGCCTCTGCATGTACACTTCACTACTTGTACCACACATGCACCATGTCTACACACACACACACACACACACACACACACACACACCAGAGTCATCAAGAAAATGCTAATCAAAAAGCTTGTTTAGCTGAGTACAGTGCCGCACGCATTTAGTCCCAGCACTTGTTGAGGCCTGGGTTTTCTCAGCTTTAACCCACGACAGCCATGAGGTTCTACCTGAGTGGGGGTGTGTGTACTTGGAAGCTTCTAGGAACCTAACGACGATAAAGACCAAACACAGGCATCTTGTCATCTTTAGAGAGCTCTCAGTTCCATGTTTTGGAACTAGAGCCATTTGTTTATTAGCCATCTTTTCTGGTGTCCCTTAAACATCCTGCTAGTACCACGAAGCAACCATTTCTCCTTTTATCCCTCACTGCTCTCTCATGCTCTGGCCTTCTCGCCCACTTCGTTCCTCACCTTCCCTGCTACTACTTGACTCCCATACCACCAGCACCTCCTCCCAGGTGAGGGCCTATTCAGATGCTTAGGCACATACAGATGCAAATGAGAGGCATATAACCCTCAGGCTAGGTGAACAGCTACAGCCTGGTGTTAATTAACAATGCAATGGCGACTCTGAGCTCCCTGGTGCCCCCGCTGTTTATGTGGCCAGGGCCTGGAACCCAGAATATTCCATAACAGGGATATTCGGTCCCCCACAAGCACTGGGGAGGCAGGATGGTTTCTGTGAGTTGAAGGCCTGCCTGCGTGTTCAATACATAGTAAATATCAGGCCACATCCAGAACTACATAGTGAGACCCCCATCTCCCTGCAAAAAGAAAAGAAAAGATAGTGAAGGGACCAGCTTCCCTTTTGGCGGCCATAACTGCCGAATACGTGCTTCTATGACCTTGTCCTAGACACTAGAAAGTCAGATGCCTGCCTTGTGACAAGGAACCAATCAGAAGTTAGCTGGTGGCGCTATGCTTTACAACCCTGGGTGTGCTTTACGGACAGGCGCACAGCAATGACGAAGAGAGCATAGCAACCACCCTGGGAGGGCCTATGGGACATAACAACCAGTTGACCAATCAACACAGGGCAAGCCCTCCAAGGCTGGAGGCACACCAATCCTGAGCCTGTGCGTACCCCTAGACACTCCCCTTACACTGCCCTATAAGATCTCTCGGGAGCCCCTAGGAGCCGTCTTTTCTAGCCATCCGCCATGGCGGATGGGTGAAAAACTCGAGCTAACATGGGGTTAGCTCGTTAAATTACAATAAAGCCTCGTGCAGTTTGCATCAAGCTCTCGAATCTGCCTGGTGATTGGGGTGACCGAGAATGTGGCCTGGGACCCCGGATACCTGAGTTTTCTGGGGGTCTAACAGCTTTGAATGTGTCTGGGCTGATCTGAGAGTGTGCTAACAGACTGTATAGGTAACCACAAAGATATGTAGCAAAGCTGTTCTCCTCAACCATGGCAGTCTGTCAGGCAAAGGACCATGTTTGCACCAATCGAGGACAGTTCCTCAGGCAAACAAAGCCTATGCCCATCACCGGCTTTCTTCTGGGCCATCAGGAGAAATGTTCCATCCTCTGACCTGGATGAGAACGACCACTAAATTTTTCCAGGCTCCTGATAGCAAAAAGATCTGGTGAAGCTATGAAACTTCACACCTGGAAGAGTGCCTTCTGGAGCTAGAGATTGCATTACAGCACCAAAGATTATTTCATTAGTGTTGTTTCAAGAATCAAAATAGAATAGTGAGCCAGTTTTAAATTTGGAGCAGTGAAATGGTTGCTGCAAAAATATTTGGCTTAAGAAAATTATTCCTGAGCCAGGTGGTGGTGGCTCACACCTTTAGTCCCAGAACTCGGGAGGCAGAGGCAGGCAGATCTCTGTGAGTTCAAGACCAGCATGGTCTACAAGAGCTAGTTCCAGGCAGCCTCCTAAGCCACAGAGAAACCCTGTCTTGAAGAAAGAAAGAAAGAAAGAAAGAAAGAAAGAAAGAAAGAAAGAAAGAAAGAAAGAAAGTTATTCCTTAGCCATGCAGTGGTGGCACATGCCTTTAGTCCCAGCACTTGGGAAGCAGAGGCAGGTGGATCTTTGTGAGTTTAAGGCCAACCTGGTCTACAGTGAAAGTGCCAGGACAGGCTCCAAAGCAACACAGAGAAACCCCATCTCAGAGAATAAAAAAAAAATTCCTTGAAGAGGGTGCAGCAGGCACACCCACACTTCCTAAAAGGGAATTTGGAAGGAGCCTTGATTAAATGACTCCATGAACTTGACTTTAATGACTTCATGAATTTGAATTTTGGTCCCAAGATGAAGTCCTCAGCCCTGAAAATGCCCTATCTCTTCCTCCCAAATCCCAATGAAATGACCAAAAGCACATTGTGGCAGACACAGTACTGGTTTTTGTCCCATGTTCCCACAACAGGGCTCCTATTTCCTGAAGCTAGAAATACCTTTTATTATCCATAATGGCTCCTGTTATAACAACTGACTTCACACTAATGAATTACTTAATATGAGCTTCTGGAAATCCCAAAGGTGAGGCCCCAAAAGATGGTGTGATGACATTGTGAGAACTCCTGAGTCTCACTCACCAACCTCAGGGGAAGGTGATGAAGATGAAGCTCTATAAACTCTCAGAAAATGAGGTTTGATGAATTTAAGGGTAGGCTATTAAGCTGGGAGAGGGGCGGGGAGGAAGATGTCTCCCTAGCCCCGTGCCTTCCTTGCCTTATGTACTTCATCTGGTTGTATTCTTCATGCTATCCCTAACCATAAAAATAAGGTAAATGTTCTGAATTCTTTGAATAAGCCTAGCAAATGGTTAACCCCTAGAATGAGAACATGAGACTCCGACTCACAGTCATAAGCCGAGGTCACAACCTGGGACTTGCAATCCTCATCTAAAGTAAGGGTGCAGTGGGGTAATCTGTCAGGTTGAACTGAATTCTATGACACTTGTCTTTTGTCCTTGGTGTTCAAAGTGCCAAGCCAGCCAATTCCACAGCTGAGACTTCAGCTAATTCACTATGTAAACAAACTAAAAACTTGAGGAGTTTGCCTCAAGTAATTGAGTCTCTGCCAGTCACAACAGCCAAGCTTCAGTCAGTTGTATGTGGCCAACTATTCAAGCCATGTCCATGTCAGGCAAATGCCAAGCTCCTACCCATCCAGCTGTCTCTGTACCCCATTTCCCCTTTCTTACCCCACTTCCTTTTTCTACACATCACTTCCATTTTCTGTTCCTTGCTCTCCTTTTCCTGTTTATAAATGTTATCAAACCATTGAAGTATCCCCGAACCTCTTCTGGTTCTGAGGGCTGCCCAATTCATAACTGTTTGTTCAATTTAACTGCTCAATTCAATTTGCCCAGTGTTTTTCTTCTGATTGTGTATGTGGAAAAACTCCCACACATCTGATCACAACAGTGTTCTGTGTTGAATTAGAGAGTACAAAAGGAAATAATAGTTTGGAGTTCTTTCTTTCCTCTCAGATGCTCACAATTAAATAGGCAACAGTGCTTTTAAACAGGAAAACATGCCACCAACGAATCAGCTAGCTGTGAGGAATACACTAGACCAGCTTTGTCACACATGTCCTCCACAAAGGCAGCTACTGGAAAGAGGAAAATAAAATAATGAACCTTATAAAAATAAAAACTACATGCACACTTTGTTATTTTGTGCATACATGAATGCATTGTGCAAACTTCATAATGTATTGATTTTGTTTTGTTTTTCTTGTTTGTTTTCCAAGACAGTTTCTCTGTGTAGCCCTAGCTGTCCTGGAACTTGCTCTGTAGACCAGGTTGACCTCAAACTCAGAGATCCACCTGCCTCTGCCTCTCAAGTGCTGGGATTCAAGGTGTGTGCCACCACCACCCGACTCAAGGTATTAAATTTTAATTCAGAATTTTTAACTTAATTTTATTTTTTGGTTTTATTGAGACAGGTTTTCTCTGTGTAGCTTTGGAGCCTACCCTGACACTTGCTCTGTAGACCAGGCTGGCCTTGAACTCACAGAGAACCTCTTGCCTCTGCCTCCCTAGTGATGGGATTAAAGACATGCACCACCGTCCGCCTTAACCCAGAATTTTAATTCAGAATCACTGTGTAAGAATCAATGTAGAAAATACAAAATACTCTTCTTACCAATTTTTGTTCCTATCTATATCGTTCACCAGAGTCAGCGACTTCTTTCGCCACACAAATGCCAGCTTCCTGCACCATTAAAATATCATTTTATTTATTTATTTATTTTTAGACAAGGAAGGTCTTGCTCAGGATGGCATGGAACACCAATCTCTGCTTTATTTTATATTTTTTTTTAAAAAAACCACCTTTTCTATTTTAATTTACTTATCAGAGGACAGACATGTGGTTAGATGAAATACTCCAAAGGCTGGGGAGCTGGCTCACCTGGCAATGCTGGCTTCACAAACCGGACGACCTACATGAATTCAGATACCCAGTATGCTTGTCAAAGCCAGGTTGAGCAGTGCATACCTTTAACCCCAAAACTGAGCCTCACAAGGGAACCCGAAAGCTCACTGCAGGCTCTAGGCTCAATGGGAGACCTAGAGTCAAAAAAAAAAAATCAAGGAGACAGTGATAGAAGGTATCTAACATTGACCTCTCACCTCTGCATGCCTATGCTCAGGCAAGCACACCTGCACACACATGCACACATATGAATACAGGAAGACATCTAACACTGACCTCTCACCTCCAAATGCCCATGCTCAGGGTTACACACATATGAATACACATGACACATACACAATACTTAAAGCCCATCTAATAATATACAGATGACTTACTAATATCTGAAGTGGATCTTAAAGGACCCAGAACAGATATGTGTGCTCAAGAAAGCCTTCCAAAGAGACCAGGCAAAAATTATTGTTCTATCTTGTAAGAAGACAATCCCTGATAATTCTAGAATTGCTAGTCATCCAAGGTTACAAGATTAAGTCTATTATTGCTGTGCACCTAAAACATTCAATGACAATGAAGGTATCTGTGGACCCATGTCTATAACAGCATTATTCATGATGACCAAAAAGTAGACACAAACATAGGACCATTGCAGCTAAATGAATAAGAATATATGATTCATACATACTGAGGGATATTATCGGCCTTTTTTTAATTTGAATTACAAACAAGATTGAATTACATGACAATCCCAGTTCCCTTCTCCCTCCCTTCCTCCCCTACCACCCCCCACAACTAAAACCCTACCTATCACATATCTTTTCTTCTAATTATTATGGGCCTTTAAAAGGGAAAAAATTCTGAAATAGGCAACATACTTCAATTTGTTATACTAAGTTAGAGGCCAGTCACAAAGGACACTGCTGTATGTCAGATCACTCATATGAATTGCGTAAATACAGAGATAGCATAGAGTCATGCTTGGCAGGGGGTCAAGGGAATAAGGAATTGGTGTATAAAGGCCTCAGGTTTGAGTTTTATGTAGAGTTTTGTGTAGAGTTGTGGTTCATCATGATAGCTACACTGCAATGAGCTGAAGGCTCGTGATGAACTGCACATTTAACAATGATTCAGGGGTTGAAGAGATAATTTGGTGGTTACAGTGCTTGCTGAAGAGGCATGATGACTGGAGTTTGTATGCCCAGAATCCACAGAAGTGCCAGAAGAGTATGATGGCCTCCTAGTAATTATAACTTCTGGAGGCGGAGACACAGAATCCCCAGAGCAAGCTGGCTAATGAGACTAGCCACACCCAGAAGCTCAGGTTTGATGAGAGACCTTGCTTCAAAGAATACATGGAGGAGTGATATCAGATTTACAAGAATGGTCCTTTGCAAAACCCTGCCTCAATTCCTAACCTCAATTCCTAATTGGGTTCCAGGAGAACACAGAGTTTGGATACCGAGCAAGAAGGGCAGGCAAGGAAATAGAGGGGTTTCGTTTGGAGCACTGGTCCTCATTCTCTAAGGTTTTCCCTTCAGGTTGCCATTCAAAGTGTCTGCTGCCAAGGTTGAGTTTGCAGTTTTGTTTTTGTTTTTAATTTATTTATTTATTATGTATACAGTCTTCTACCTGCCGCCAGCAGAGGGCACCAGATCTCATTCAAGGTGGTTGTGAGCCACCATGTGGTTGCCGGGAATTGAACTCAGGACCTCTGGAAGAACAGTCAGTGCTCTTAACCTCTGAGCCATCTCTCCAGCCCGAGTCTGCAGTTTTTATGGTGGGTTCCCATCTGGGTAAAGGGCAGAAGGGAAGGGACAAGGAGGATAGATATCAAAATCCCAGGGCTCTCCTAAAAAAAACCTACTGTTTGATAACTACACTCCTGACCAGAACTAATGCTCTGCTCTTCCCAGAGACTGGTTTGAGAAGGTCACTAGCAGACTTCCAATTATACCATGTGTGTATGTGCACCTGGGTGTTTCAGGAGTACTGTAACTGTCTAACTATGACCAACCCCAACTTTTACATGAAGTTTGTATAGTGGAAGCTTTCCTGTTGGCTAAAAATTTGTGTCATTGAATCTAATGAGTGTCAAGTCCCTCTGTAATATCCAGCCCCACCCATAAATGTACCACTTATCCACCACATCTGCAAACACACACAGACTACCTTGAAAGAAGACAGGTGTCCCCTCCTACAATAGTCTTCAATTTAGCAGCTTTAATTTATCTTCATTTGTTTCATTTGCAGTGTGGAGGACCCCAGCATGAGACTCCAGATGACAACAAAGGATTTGCTCCTCCGGAGAAATGACCTCCCCTCCCCCACCCTGCCACGTCCAGGTAGTAAAACTAGACTTCTCTTTCTTAGAAGCTAGGTGACTGCTGCCTTCTGTGGCACAGGAGGCTCCATTAGCCTTCTCTGCATGTCCTCCTTGCCCACAAACACACACCCAAACCAAACATCCTATCTGGAATGAGTTTGTAGGACTTGGGCAGCAAGCTCAGTCTTAGCTGCAGTATGTGGCTGTGCTAGAGCCAACTAATTCACCTTGTAGCCCACACCATCTTTGACCCTTTTCTGTTGTTATTGACACAAGTCCACATACTGGGTAAATTTAAAGGTGAGAGGTTTATTTGGGCTCATAGTTTGGGTCCAAAGTTGAAGGCCAGCATCTGGTGGTAACCTTTTTTCACTAGCAGAGTCCTGAGTTTTCATAGGGACATTACATAGTAAGAGGCAGAAATGTGCTCTCTCGCTCTCTCTCTCTCTCTCTCTCTCTCTCTGTGTGTGTGTGTGTGTGTGCACGCAATTGTGCATGTTTACGTGTGTGTTCTGCCCATTCTCCTTCTTTTTATAAAGCCAATGGGAATCACATATGGGACTCTACCCATGATCTTAGCTAATTCCATCCATCTCACAAAGACCCTGCCTCTAAACACCAAAGCCTAGAGTATCTTTCTACTTTCATAGTACTTCATACTGACTATTAAACCCCAACATGAGGGCTAGAGAGATGATTCAGTAATTAAGAGCACTTGCTTCTCTTGCAAAGTATGTGGGTTCAGTTCCCAGTACCACTGATAGCTCCAGTTCTGGGGTATCCAGCATCCTCTCTGACTCTAGGAGCACCTGCACACAAATTCTTGCAGACACATATAAATAAAACTTATAAAAATAACCATGATTTCAGGAGAGACAAACCACATTCAAACTGTAATGCCCACCCCAACAGTGGAAGGGGACTGACTGCTCAGCACAGCAGGCAGAAACCCCCAGCTCCCTGCTCTTACAGTGATGCACCCCCAAGGATCTGGATTGAATCTGGATTTTGCAGAGATTTGAAGTGAACTTCACTCCCTCAGAGTGAAGAGCTAGAAGCATAGCAATTTTGATCTTACATGAAGGGATATGGAGACACCAAGTAAAGAGGTTAGGTCCTTTCTCTCCCTCCCTCCTTCCTTCCCTCCCTCTCTCTCCCTGTCTGTCTGTCTGTCTGTCTCTCCCTCTCCCTTTCCATCTTTCTCTCCCTCTCCCTCTCTCTCTCTGTGTCTCTCTGTCTCTGTCTCTGTCTCTGTCTCTCTGTCTCTCCCCCCCTCTCTCTCTCTCTCTCTCACACACACACACACACACACACACACACACACACCACCTGTCCCATTATAAGAAGCTCCATCTGTTGGTCTGTTTGTTCTACAAAGCCTGAAAGGAAGCCTGTTGACAGCCACTTCCGGCCTCAGGATCAGCTGAGGGGCCTTACAGCTATTCACTATCCAGGGCAGAAACCAGTCAGGCAGCAAGAAGCAGCAGAAGCCAATCAGCAGCAGCCAGCACAGCAGCTGAGGAAGCCCAAGGGCACAGCCTATCATTGTAGATCTTTTTTGATAAAAGTCAGCTGACAGTGAAGGCCAAAGGCACCGACCTCACAAATACTTGCCTGGGTTACTTTGCAGAAGGTTTAGCTTCAGATTTTAGAGGCTTCTTAGCTCACCACTGTTGAATTGTGTTCCCCTCCCCTTCTCCTCTTTGTTGGTCTTCTGTTGATAAATCTTTGAGTACACTCCTCCCCCCAAAGAAAGAATCCCTGGCTAGCAACACTCTGAATCTTTGCATGTTCAAGTTTGATTTTAGCCTTATAATTTACTTTGTATACTGAATATAGAATTAGTGGGTTCAAAATATTTAAGAGGTAGCTAATTTTTGCAGAGACAATGATCACTGTGAGTCCTGGGCCATTCTGGACTTCATAGCAAGAGTCTGCCTCAAGAAAAAAAAAAAAAAAAAAAAAAGGAGTTTCATTTCCTAGGCTTGCTGTCCCACTTAGGGGCTGGACTCACTGGATAAATCATTTGCCATGCAAGCATGAGGATCAGAGTTCGAATCCCCAGAATCCACCTATGCAGAGTAGGTGTGGCAGCCCACTTGCAGTTCCTTGGAAAGCAGAAACAAGCAAGCTGAGCAGCTCTGGGTTGAACTGAAATCCCCTACCTCAAAGAAATCGATGGAGAGCAACTGATGAAGACACTAGATCAGTGGTTCTCACCCTTCCTAATGCCTCAACCCTTTAATACAGTTCCTCATGTGGTGGTGAACCCCCAACCGTAAGATTATTTTCATTGCAACTTCAGAACTGTAATTTTGCTACTGTTATGAATTGTAATGTAAATATCTGTGTTTTCCAATGGTCTTAGGTGAGGAACCCACAGGTTGAAAACCACTGCACTACATGAGCATCAGACTCCAGTCTCTACAGGCGTGCTCACACACATGCACAAGCACCCTCACACGCAATGCTCTCCCGTACATAAACATATATGTTTATGTACACATATGTACACATAAACACATATGTTTATGCTCTCCTGTGCATAAACACATTTGCACACCATACAAACATACACACATGATAAAATAAGATTTAAAAAACATTGCAGTGTGGTCTACAGAGCAAGTTCCTGGACAACAAAGGGTGGTCACACAGAGAAATCCTGCCTCAAAAAACAAAACCAAATGAACAAACAAAACCATTGAAGTGGTTGGATGAGAATGGCCCCCATAGGCTTATATATTTGAAGGCTTGACCCCCAGTTAGTGGAACTATTTGGAAAGGATTAGGAGGTGTGGCCTCATTGGAGGAGGTATGTCCGTGGGGGCTGGGCTTTGGGGTTTCAAAAGCCCACACTATTCCCAGTTAGCCCCTTCTAATTGGGTTTCAAGAGGTAGGCTCTAAGCTACTGCTCCAGCAAGCTGCCTGCATCCTGCCATACTCCCCACCACGATGGCCATGGACTCTACCTAACCCTCTGGAACTATGAGCCCCAAAGTCCATACTTTCTTTTATAAGTTGTCTTAATCATGATGTTTTGTCTCAGCAATTGAAAAGTAACTAACACAAAAGCTATACTTTATCATTTATAATGGTTTATTATAAAGCTTTTTTTTTTTTTTGGTTTTTTGAGACAGGGTTTCTCTGTGTAGCTTTGGAGTATAAAGCATATTTTAAAGAATACAAATGAGCAGCCAGATGAACAGATACGTGGGTGAGATCTGAAATAGTCCCAAGCACAAGAGCTTCTGTCCACAGAATTGGAGTGCAGCAACCTATTGGCATATGGGAGTGTTCTTCTTCCTCTGAACCTTCATGTGTTCAGCTCCTCTGAACTCTTCTGAGCTTTTATGGAGATTTCAGTGTGCAGACATGAATGCTAGACTTGGGGAGATCCGGCAAAGCCTGTCTATCCAGATTCTTTAGTTTCCTTCCTTGTGGGTGTGCAGTAGGCATCCTCTGCAGGCATCCTCTGGAATGAGGAAGGTCATATGACCTGTTGTTGAATGAGAGTAGGTCAGAGAATTTGTATCAGCCAAAAAAGAGGGGTGAGGTGTGTGTGTGTGGTGTGTGTGTGTGTGTGTGTGTGTGTGTGTGTGTGTGTGTGTAAATTAAAATTTGCTTTATCCACCTTGGGAGACAGAAATCCTACTTTGTATAACCTGTCTTGAGTGAATTAGAAGCCTAGAGCCATAATACAGATATAAACAGTGAAATATGTAAATATTAAGTCTATTGCTCTATGAGTTTATATACAGCTGCCAGTTAAACCAAAACATAGACCATTTGGGCCTTGAGATGGTTCAGTGGGTAAAGGCACTTGCTACCCCTAATGACCTTGTTAAGTCAAAGGAAACTGCACTCCCCCAAATTCTGGCACCTGTTTCCCTCTCCCAAAGTAACCATTCCTCATCACTGTCAGAAGGGACAAATGGCTAGCTGTGGTGCCCGTTAGCATACCTAAGAGCATGCTGGCCTCTAGGCTACCTCAGCACCTGTGGCTCTTCTCAGCTCTACTCACTCTGCCCCCTACCCTAAACTTCTCCTGCTCATGGGCTTCCCTTCCCCAGCTTCATGGTCCTGTATCACCCTGCCATTTCAGCCAGCATCCTCTCGTTCCTCCCTTTTCTCTTCCCAAGTTTGGGGGACCAGCTCTCCCATGGGAAGTAGGGTCAGTTCTTCTGCTGCAGTAGTGTTAAGAGAGGGGCAGGACCAGCTGTCTCAGAGCCAGGGAGGGGCAGGACTGGCTCAGCACAGCCCTGAGATTGCAACATACATGGTTCCTATGACCCCCTGTAGTAACATGGACCATGGACATCATCACAGAGGCAGCAGGAACATGGATCAAGACATGGCTCTCAGCTGTAGCTCAGGCTCTACATCACTGTGGCCCTGATGGCAGCACAGGCCATCCAGATCATCATGGCCCAGGCGGCAGTGAGGGCAAATGTTATTTTTAGGTGATAGCTTTATTGAGATAGAACTCAATACAGAAAATGCATCATGTTTAGGTGTACAATTCAGTGGTTTTTAGTATATTATTCATAGCTAAGGACAGGCATGATCAAATTCCAGAACATTTTTATCATTATTAATGTTTTTATCACTTCCCTTATGTCTTCCCTATTTCCTCTCATCCACTTATAAATGGAATTACATACAGTACATGACCTTTTGTGTCTGTCTTCTTTCACTTGCATAATGTCTCCAAGATTCCCCTGTGTATTATTGTATATAAGGATATTTATTTTCATTGTTGCACAACATACTATGAATGGTTTGAGCCAGTTTCAAAATTAGAGGGCCCAATTTCCACTCAAGACGGCATCCATTTCTGACACCAACCACAGGTTTAATGGGTTCCCAAAAACAACACCCTGGAGTTTGATAATTCACTAGGAAGGGTACCAGGCCTCACTGATGTTGCAATCTAGGCACACCTGCCCCTGTCCCTGCCCATTGGGGACCTGGCAAAAAGCACCCACCCCTGCATGCATGGCAGGCAGTACCCTGGCTCAGCACAGGAAGCAGGTGCAAAGATCCCTTTAAGAGACAATTTCCGCCCACTCTTGCCCTCTCTTTGCCATTTCTCTGAGAAAGCAGACAGATCTCTGTCTCTCTGTCTCTTCTCTCTCTCTCAGTCTCTCTCTCTCTCTCCCTCCCTCCCTCTCTCTCTCTCTCTCTCTCTCTCTCTCTCTCTCTCTCTCTCTCTCTCTCTCTCTCCTATCTTCCTTCTCTCTCCCTTCCCCCACTCCCGTCCCAATAAAATTTCCTTCCCATGTAAGTTCTGCCTTAATGGCATGGTTTTTCCCCTGCCATGGGATTCACCGAAGTCCTGCCTCGTGCTGTATTATTAAAACTGAGGCATTTCCGGCCATGGTTACCTTTTATTACAGGTAACAGACACAGATAAGGCTCATTAAGAAAGGAATGTAGAGCAGAGTCCAGCAGAACTCCAAACATGAAGCTTCTACTACCCCTTCCTCATGGAATCAGGCTGTTGCTGCCTTTGGCTCCAGGCCTTAACATGTAACGCTGTTTGAGTAGGATATAGCCAATCAGGGAAGCTTGCACATACTTTGGTGTCTAGAGTTTTATTTCACCACATAGTCGTGACTGATTGATTGGTTGATTGCCTATTATTTATCTCAGCTTCCAGGGCAACAAGTCAGGCCCCATCCAAAGTCACACTGTTGGTTTCTGATATGACCCCACTTCATGGGGCCCAGTAAAGGGGGTAACCAACTCCCACTTTCAATCACCTTGTTGAGACTATTTGTTCAGAACCAAGGCCCCAGGACAAACAATGACTCTCCTAGCAGTCATAACATTCCAGAAGAACAGAACAGAATTACATCCCTGTAGCCAAGGGCAAAGGCCAGACCTTCTCTTGGAAGAGGCTAGATTCTCTGCTCCACACATTTCACTGTAGGAACATGCTACATTTAAACAATCTATACCTTTGTTAGTGAACATCCAGACTGTTTCAACTTTTAACCCGGTGCTTAATCCTTCTATGAACATTCATGTACAAATCTCTATGTGGTTAAATAATATTTCTTTCATATACCAATAATTTTATTTGTGTGTGTGTGTGTGTGTGTGTGTGTGTGTGTGTGTGTGTGTGTGCTGAAAATTGAAACCCAGGGACTCAAGCCTGGGTTTTCTGGAAGAGCAGCTGGTGCCAAGCCATCTCTCTAGCTGCTAAAAAGCATGTCTTAATTTTTACTTGCTGCTTATTCAATTCAGTCATTTGTTGGTTTGTTTTTTGCTTTTGTTGTTGTTGTTTTGAGACAGGGTTTCTCTGTGTACCTTTGGAAGCTGTCCTGGAACTAGCTCTTGTAGACCAGGCTGGTCTCTAACTCACAGAGATCTGCAGTGCTGGAATTAAAGGCGTGCGCCACCATCATCACAAGTCTTATTTTTTTAAGCTTTTCTTTATTGTATTGGGCGGGGAGCTAAAGAGATGGCTCAGCAGTTAAGAGTGCTGAGTTTGACTCCAAGCACCTATATCAGGTGTTTTACAACCTCCAGGGAATCTGATGCTTCTTCTGGCCTCCATGGGCATCTCTGCTCACTAGGGCACAACCTACATCTCCCCATATGTCAGGCACAAAGAGTATGACCCCCCCCCCTCAAAAGGGAAGGCTCACTGACTAGTCCAAAATTGAGTCTAGGCCCAGCTCAACCTGGACTATAGAAAGATTCATGACGGTTAAATAAAAGCCAGCATTCCTCAGAAACTTGTGAAACTGGTTCCCATCTGCCAAAAGGAGTCATTTCCTTTACTTCTGGCAAAAGGGACAAGGCTCTTCAACTGAGATATGCCTGAAAGCTCATGCTAGCTTTCAGGATCCCCCATTTCCCATTCACAAATACTTGTTATACATTTCAAAGCCCTCAACTCTTCCCCTCCAGGTACAGGCTTTCTTCCCCAAGTACACATTATCCTTATAACCCTTGAAACACCCCCACACCCCACTCACTTCTCTCTGCTTTCCTGGAGAGACAGCCTTGGTAGTTTGGAATAAACTTTTTCTGTTCCACCCATGGAGTGGCCATTTCAGTTTCTTTTCTGTGCCCCTCACATACAATGTACGTTGTTTTTTTTATTATTATTTCAAAAGGAAGAGAGGTAAACATACATGTCTATCATCCAGAAATATCATGCAAATTTAATGACAGTTTTTTAATTGCAAGTAAAAGGATCCCAGTTGTACTAAGTTAAGCAAAAAATCTTAATTCATCTTATGAATTGAGAGTTTATCATGGAACATTAGCAAAGAAATGCAGGACTTGGGGACAGATTGCAATGGAGGGGATTGGGACCCCTTAGAGGCTGTCTTCTGTACCTTTTCCTATTTCATCTGCTTTATTCCCTTCCTTTGGTAGGTTTCAAGACCTTTCAGCTCTTGGCTGAAAGTATCAGGTTCCTTAGTGCAAGCCCAGCTGTCTGGAAGTGACTGGTCTGTCTTGACCTATGGCTATGCAATGTTCAGAAAATATCTCTTGCATTCTAAGAGACTGGAACTTTTGGCTGAACCTAACAGCCAGAGTTAATGCACCTGGAAGTCACTTAAGATTTGACTGCTAGCCTACTGTGTCCTCAGACTGTTTGTTTAACCCACCTTTAAGAGAACAATGCAACAACCATCCTCACTAGCCTTGAATTTTCCACCCAATCAACTTTTACAACCTAAGCTAATGCAGAGTGGTGTCTTTGGCTATGTGCTCATCTATGCCCCTGACAGATAATGCAAGTTTATCTATCATTTGCTGAAATACAGAAGTTGAAAGCAATTTCCTAAAACCTGCCATAAATGTTGAAAGCAACCCTTTGTGGATAACTGGTTAATTAACAATGATTGTTGTCTGAGTCAGTTGGAATCAATTGGAGCCAATGACTTAAACCCTTGTAAAACTCTGTTAAAGATCTGTAAAGTACCCCATTCCTTCCCTATGTGATGATTTCTGTGATGTTCAATAAATGTAAACCCTTTGTTAGGGACAGACACCACTCACACAGATACACACAGCTCAAACAACAGACAGACACACAAGGATACACACACACAGACACAGGGAAAAATGGACTCATAAAACAGCCTTCAGGCAGGCACAGATTCAAATTATACAACATACAGACAGAGGACAGAAGACATAGGGAACATGAATTAGGAATGCAAATCTGGACTTGCTTTTGGTTATATGACCCTGAGGGGGGAGTGCTTTTATTTCTTTTCTTAATGTAATGCCAATGGATTACTGGTGACTTGGAGTTCATTACTAAGGTGTTATAATCCACAAATTGACATAGACACCAGGATTCTTAGCCTAGGTTTGGCCAGGGAGAAGACATGAAGGGTCTTGAGTGGTCAGCTTCATAACTTGGCTAAAAAACAAATAATCTCCTGGAGAGTTCTAGAAATGAGAGTATACCAACTGATAAATATGATAAATAGTATTTTTCACTAAAAAGCCCTTCTATGACTTCCTATGTCATAATAGCATCTCTGTAATCTGCTCAATTCTCCATGTGTATCTTACTTCCAAAGCCCCCATGATGGGGGAGGTCCTTCTGTGTATGTTTATCTTATTGGTTGTTGAATAAAGCACTGTTGGCCAATAGGAAAGCAAGATAGGCGGGACTAGGAGAAAAGGAGGATTCTGGGAAATGTAGTGAAGATATAGTTGCCATGTGATCGACAGGAGGACAGGATGCATTCCGTCGGCATCCTCTATAAGTTTATAAAATATATAGATTAATAGTTATGGGTGATACTTAAGGCAGAGCTAGCAAATAAGAAATCTTAGTCATTGGCCAGCAGCATTGTACCTAATATAAGTCTCTGTGTGTTACTTGGGACCTTAACATGGCGGAGGGCGGCCAGCGGGAAGGTTTATCATTACACCTCCATCAATCACGTTTGGCATTTACTGCATGTATTGAATGCTCACTCACTTACGTGTCTTTCTCATTAGACTATAAACTGCACAGGGGCATGAAAATGTGTCATTGTGCTAGTGACTTTTGCTGATGGTGACCAAATCCATGATAGAACAACTTAGAATAAGGAAGGATTTTGTTTTCCTTCACAATTTCAAGTGTAGTCTATGGTTGCTTGGCCCCATGACCTTGGGCACAATGTCATGTCAGCAACAGCCTTCACCTCATGGAAGACAGAGAGTTGACAGAATAAAAAAGACACAGGAATAACCTTCAAAGGTATGCCCCCAGGGACCCAGCTCTACCAGCTAGGCCCCATCTCCCCAAGTTTCCATCACCTCCCAAAATAGCACCACCATCTGAGCAGCAAGCATACTCAAACCCTAACAGCCATGTTAGCCAAGTATCACTGGGCCTGGTAAAATGCCTCAGGTCTAGTTAATAGTCTACATTTGGAGGAAGGAAGGATTGCTTGCCAGTTGACTTTAATATGCAGCTCAGCTAAACATCCATGGAGCCAAGCAGTGTGGAAAAGGTGGGGATGAGTCATCCCTTTACACATCTCATTTCCTGTTCATTCAAGAGATCGTCGTTTCTCGGATGATCTAGCCCCCAGATGACTGGTCCTGAAGGGCTGTCTCCAAGACTCTGATGGGTCCTGCATTGTTCTGACTTGTTCACACGGTTGTTTTAAAATGGATAAGAGTGAGAAATATTGATGCTGTGCCAAGGTGGATGATAGAAAAAAAGAAGCACATATTAGCCAGTTCAAAAGATTTCTCAAGCTTTGATTTTCTCTTGCAGGTTTGTGGGATGAACTCTAAGCACTCATGGGTAATTTTTAAATCCAATTATGTTTTTGCATCATGGCAACTACTTTGGAAACACAATTTGTTAATATCAAATATAGGGAGGACAAGCTACAAACCTTAGATCTTCACATAAAACACAGGTTGTCACACATTGTTTAAATCAAGCTGCCTGCACCTGTCCAAACAGGCCAGCTCCCTGTATTATCAATGTTCCAGCTGCTCCCTCTCTCCACAAATTCATCTTTTCTGGGTGCTTCTTTGTCATAGCTTTACTGGGGCATGCTTAGGAGACTTTATGGTCAAATAACATTAAAAAAAAAAAAAAAAAAAAAAAAAAAAACGGGCTGGGGGTGTAGCCTAGTGAATACAGGTCTTGCCCAGCATGCAGAAAGCCCTGGTTTTGACCCTCAGTACCACATAAACCAGCCATGGTGGTGGATGCCTGTAATCTCAGAGCTCAGAAGACAGAAGAAGGCCCTGCCTTAAAAAAGAAAGAATAAAGGAAGAGAGAGAGAGGAAGGGCAAGCTGAAATTTTGCTCATAGCTTCATTGACTTGAGTTTTGACTTGTCAGTGACTCACATAATGTCATTAGAATCCAGCTTTTCTTTTTCTCTTTCTTTCTTATTTATTTTTTTGATACAGGGTTTCTCTGTGTAGCTTTGGAGGAACTTGCTCTGTAGAGCAAGCTGGGAACTCACAGAGATCCACCTGCTTCTGCCTCCCTAGTGCTGGGAATAAAGGTGTATGCCACCACTGCCCAGCTTTTTTTTTTTAAAGAATAATTTACTTAAATTTATTTTTTGTACATTGGTTTTTGCCTACAGGTATGTCTGTATGAGGCATCGGATCCCCTGGAACAGGAGTTACAGTCAGTTGTGAGCTGCCATGGGGGTGCTGGGAATTGAACCCAGGTCCTCTTGAAGAGCAGCGTGCTCCTGGACATCTCTCCAGCCCCCAGAATCCAGATTTTCTTCTCAGCATCTCTGGTTCCATTCTCAAGTGTCCTCTCAAGATCATAAGATGGCAGCAGCCACAGTCCATCCATCTTCTCAGCTTAAAACCGGGCAGACAGAAAGATGAAGCCAGAGCCTAACTGTCCCTGCAGCAAATGCCCACACCCAAACCAATCATACCATTGTGTGGACTCTGAGACCATTAATTATCTCACCTGCACCAGAAATGACCCTGACTATGGGGCCAGCCTGCTCTAACCCCAGGACCGCACTGCGGTTCCTATAGGTGCCAGTTCAGGTGTTCTCAAACGGTTTTAAAGGAATGCTGGGCAGTAAGTCTCCTGGAAGCACCGACCTTCTCTACCTTCCTGCTTCAGCTAACATGAATTTTCAGATATGGTAACCTAAAAAGGCTGGAAGTTTTCAAATGTCTCTCCGTTGGTATTCTAACATGGTTTTGGCCTCTTATCACTTGGTGACTCCTGTTTCAATGCTGTTGTTTTTATTTTAATTATATGTATGAAAGGGCAAGACAGTGCAGAGGTTTAGCCATCTTGTATTCTTGCTGAGGCTATTTCAGGATTAACTAGTATTTGCTTTCCTTGAAGGAAAATTCCGTGGAAAATTACCCAACTCTGTTCTAGGAACCCAGGGTCAGCTAACTTAGCTTCTGTTAAACTGCCTGCTTATGCAAGCCCCCCCCCCCCCCCCCACTGCTGAGCAAGATACCAGGATGTGGTTTTTGCCTTTAAAATCCTCAGTGTTACACTTGGGTCCTGAATACCTCAGTGTAGTCCCAGCTGGCTGGAATAAAGACTTTCAATTGGCTATTAACGGTCTGAGTGGTCATTTCTGGTGGTTTCCCCATAACCATGTATATAGAAAATTATTTTATGTTAAAACTGAAAAAAATAGAGGTTCTCTGACCAGAGTAGAATCAAGTGGATCCTTTCCCACACTGACACTTAAACCCCTGCAAAATGCTTTTTTTCTTTTGATATTTTTTTTTTGAGGCAGTTTCTTATTAAGTATGTAGACCAGGAGGGCTATGCAGGTCTCTATGTAGACTAGAAGGGCTTCAAAGTTGCAGCAATCCTCCTGCCTCTACTACAGGTCCTGAGATCACAGACATGAGCCACCACACCCTGCTACTCACTTCTTTTTATAGCTCAAATGCAGGACCTTAAATGTCCTTTACATTTTACGTTTTTTAGATTCAATCAATCATCATATTTTTTCTTTTAGCATAATTACACCAGGGCACACCCTGAATGACCCTCTATGAATGAATTTTTAAATGATTTATATTTTTATGTTATGTGCATTGGTGTTTTGCCTGCATATATATCTGTGTGAGGGTGTCAGATCCCCCTGGAACTGGAGTTACAGACAGTTGTGAGCTGCCACGTAGGTGCCAGGAATTGAACCCAGGTCCTTTGAAAGAGCAGCTAGAGCTCTTAACTGCTGAGCCATCTCTCCAGCCCAGGAACAATGCCCTAATGTCACCACAAGCTGGCAAATGGGGTAACAAGTGAGTACTGGCAAGGAAATGCATGGCTTTAGTGAAACCACATTCCATGCTCATAACTTCTGAAAATAGATAGGAAAAGACCACATATATGGAGTGGGGAGTACTCACCTATGGTGGGGTGCATGTGTACATGCGTGTGTGTGCACATGTGCTAATCCCAGATGTCCTCTTCAAATTACCCTTCATTTTACAAACCAAGGCAGGATTTCTCAATGAGTGGAGAGTCACCCTGTGTCTGCCTCCCAAGTGAGGAAAACAGATAGGCTGCCATGCTCACCCAGTTGGGGATCTGAACTCTGGTCCTCACCTATATGTATATGTTGATGCGGATTATTATTTTAACTGGGCAAAGATGTGTTACACGTGTTTATGCTGTGAAATAGTACTTTGACTGTATAAAGGTGTATTGCATTAGTTTATGCTGCATTTGTTTAATGATGTAAGGATGTGTGGATAATTATGTAGAGATGCATTGCATTTGTTTTACCTTGCCTGCCTAAGGCACCTGATTGGACTAATAAACAGCTGAGTGGCCAATAGCTAGGCAGAAGAAAGGTGGGGCTGGAGGGCAGAGAGAATAAATAGAAGGCGAAATCTAAGCTCAGAAGAGAGGAATGAGAGGAGAGGAGAGGAGAGGAGAGGAGAGGAGAGAGAGAGAGGAGAGGAGAGGAGAGGAGAGGAGAGGAGAGGAGAGAAGAGAACGAGAGACACATTCAGGGCCAGAGGCCAGGAAGCTGCCAGCCAGCCAGCCAGATACAAGAAGCAGTGAAGGTAAGTTATACAGAAGTAAGGAAGGTAATAAGCCCTGAGGCAAAAGGTAGATAAACAGGCTGATTTAAGTTAAAAGAGCTAGCCAGAGATGAGCCTAAGCTAGGCCGAGCATTCACAACTAAAAAGAAGTCTTTCTGTCATAATTTGGGAGCTGGTTGGTGGCTCAAAAAGAAAAAGCCTGGTACAATATGTGGCAAGAGCTCAATCCACTGAGCCATCTCCCCAGTTTTGTAGAAGCATTCCTGTACAACTAAAACAAAGGTCTGTGAGTCATCAGAAAAAGAAAAAAACCCCTCTGACTGTGAAGCTCAGAAAGATGCCATTATCTGAGACACCTTCAAGTAGACCCTAACAGATGGTGACATTTCAAAATGGGACCCCGACTGTCACAAGATAGAGAAAAGGCCTCCTGTGAGTAACTATGTGCAAAGAAATTTCCTCCTGGGAGCAGTGGTACCGACCTGTCACCCTGGTGCTTCAACAGCTGAGGCAGGAGATGCCCCGGTTTGAGGCCAGCCTTGATTACATAGGGAGACTCAGTTCTCAAACCCGAAACAAACGAAAATTGTTAAGAGGCGATGTGTGCTGTGGAATCTGAAGAAAGTCAGGGCTAAGGAGAAGGCATGGTCTCTCTCTCTCTCTCTCTCTCTCTCTCTCTCTCTCTCTCTCTCTCTCTGTGTGTGTGTGTGTGTGTGTGTGTGTGTGTGTGTGTGTGTGTGCCTTGTTGGTAGAGCACCGACAGGGAGTGTTTTAGGCACTTGATTGTAGGCTTGGAAGAATACAGGGGAGATGCAAAAGGAGGAAACTGTTCATGCACAGCCATTCGGCTCACCCCTTGCACAGAACTTGTCCCAGGGAATGTCTCCAAACCCCGGTGTAGGCTTCTACCCTGAATTATGTTTTGTAGAGAACCCTGCCTATTGAAAACATTAAAAAAAAAAAAAAACAAATTTACTAATGGGTACGATAGAGCTTTTAATTCACCATTTTATTTTTAATAGGTTTTGAATTTTATTTTTATTTTGTGCATGGAAGTTTTTTTCCCTGCATGTATGTATATGTACCACGTGTGTGCCTGTTACCCACGGAGGTCAGAAGAGGACCTCAGATGCCCTGGAACTGGGGTTGTGATGGTTGTGAGCTGCCTTGTGGGACATCTGCAAAAGTAGCATCGAGTGCTCTTAACCACCGAGCCATGTCTCTAGAAAAGGCAAACAAATTACAGAACACCAATAGAAAAACATACGAAGAAGACATAAGAGGTATGACTCAGTGGCTGATGGAGCCACTGCTGTCTGACTGCCCACTGTGGATTGGGACCTGCCTGATGATAGCAGAGAATTTACTCCCATAGGTTGTTCTCTGAGCTCCACTTGTGCGCTGCGGTTCGTGCACATACCCACTTACCATCCCCCACCTTCCCACACATACACAAACATGATAAATATAAACAATAAATTTAAATATAATTTAAAACTTAAAAGACATGAAATAAACATAAAAAATTAATTTGTAGGGCCAGGAGAGACGACTCAGTCAGTAAAACCATTTGCTGCTCAACTGTGTGGACCTGAGCCTCCATTCCCAGAGTTCGCTTGAATGCACCTGCCCATGTTAGCATTCAGGCATTTACACCAGCCTTCCCTCAGGGACCGAGCAGGACACATCACCAGCAACAGCCAAAAAGTGGCACAGTAGCCACTAAGTAGATCATTCTCCCTATGAGCTATATCCCCTTATAAAAGGCAAGCCCTTCTCGCCCCCACCTCCTCTTTTCCTTCTGCTCTCACTCAGAGGCCACCTCTGTGCCACCCGGCAATACACCTCCCATCCCAGTTGATCTTGCAGAGTTTTCTTGTCTGGCCTGGTCCTGCCACCCTTCTCAGCTCTAAATAAACACACAAAGACTCATATTAATTATTAAACTGTTGGCCAAATGCTAGGGCTTCTTATTGGTTAGCTTTGTCTTAATTATTAACCCATTTTTATTAATCTATGTATTTTCAGAAAAGGGTCCAGACCTGCTGCTTCTTTGTGGTCTACATGGCGACTCTGTGGTGGGCTCCCTCTGCCTACCTTTCCCAGAATTTACCTCATCTTGTCACCCTGCCTATCTTCCTGTCTGGCTATCAGCCAATCAGTGTTTTAGTCATCAGCCAATAAAAGAAACTTATAGACAGAAGGACATTCCCCATCAAGTTGATATATGGTGTGACTTTGTGGTGCCCCTTGGCTCCAGCCTGCCAAGGTTGCTTTCTGCTGCTGCTAAACTACTACAACCTATAATCCCAGCATTTAGTAGAGGGGACAAGTTGGCTAGCTAAACTAGTCAAATCTGTGAGATCAGAGTTCAACCCTGTCTCAATAAACAAGGTGGAAAGCTGCCAAGGGAGACCAGAGATCATCCTCTGGACTCCACATGTAAATGCACCCACACACTTATGTGGGCTCATACACCTGTGAATACATGTACACACATTCATAATCCCCCACACACATATTCACGAAGAGAGAGACTGCACTCCTAAAGAAAACTTGTCTGGGCCTCAGTGCAGACTGGGAGCTGAAGGCCAGCCTGAGCTACATAGGAAGGCCCCAATCTTAAAGACATGAATATTGTCAGGCGTGGTCTTATTCTTAGCATTGGTATAACCACAAATACCCACCCTCAGACACAAGCTTTGAGCCTGGAAATTACTAGCGTCCTGCTCTAGAAACAAACCCAGCAGCTTCCACAAGGTGGAAAGTTTCTTCCTGGATCAATGCCAGCATCAAGGGGGAGGAGCTTCAAACCGCAGGGAGATTGGAGAGGAAGTACAGGAAAAAGAATGGCAGTTTCCCTGCTTCGTCCTCCCTGACTCAGCTCGGATGGAACAGGCTTTGGCATGATGGAAGTGTCATCCATTTTCTTGTTTTTCATGTTCCAATCTGTGGCTCCAGCAGTATGCACAAATTTGCATAGTATTTGCAAATATTGCTCAGGAGCTGAGTGAGGAACATTTGGCAACATTGAAAATTCAACAGTTCTTATTACTCTTAAATTGTGACAAGATGGCCTAGACATCACTCTTGGGAACCCATGATATTGCCCTACTTGAACAAACAAATTAATACCATGATGACAACTGTGAATAGTTCTATTTTTATTAAAGATTTTTAATAAAATTTAATCAAATATTTACAAAACTAAATCATCTTTATTTACTTAATTTGGCTTTAAAATGTTGATGTTCACTCATCACAATTTATATTTCAAGTTTAATTTTAATAGGCTTGAATATTTTAGAAGACAACTTATGGAAAAATCTATGCAAATAATTTTGATTTGTAAATTTTAATTCAATCAATTAATTTGCAGAGCTGGAGACTGAACCCAGGACCTCACTGAATGGTATGCAAATTTTTAAACTACATCCCTGGCCCTCATTTTTTACTTTAATTTACATTTTAAAATAGTATATTAAAATTTTACATCCTGTGAATACAATCACATTTCATTTAAAATTTTTATTGCATTTTTTTTCCCCCCAGACAGGGTTTTCCTGTGTAGCTTTGGAGCCTGTCCTGGAACTGGCTTTGTAGACCAGGCTGGCCTCGAACTCACAGAGATCTGCCTCTCTGCCTCCTGAGTGCTGGGACTAAAGGCATGAGCCACCAATGCCTGGCAACTTTTATGACTTTTATTGTATGTATTGTATATGTGTTTGGATATGGTCAAAGTGCAGTTCATGGAGGGGAGTCCTTTCTCTTCCTCCACAGTGTGTGTGTGTCCTGGGGGTTAAACTCATAGATCACAAATGGGTCTCAAAAACATTGATTTCTATAGCTAGTAACATACAGAAAAGATTGGCCAACTTATACTTTCTAGGTAGTTACTGCCAATAGAACACAAATTATGTAAATATGTTTAGCGTACCAACACAATTTTGTTGAAAGGAATACAAGAAAAACAGATTTTATGGGCTATGCACACAACATTGTATAATTTATGTTTTTGCCCATCCAGACATCTCTGACTTCTCAACAGAACACCCAGACATGTGCAGTGATAATTAAATTTCATCATCTTTAATAGTCTGCCAACTTCCAGTCTTGTACAAGTCAGAATTTCCACATTTCTTTCTAGTTTGTTTTTGTGGAAGAGCATTTTCCAATTTGCAGCAGGTTTTGTTTGCTCTTGTCACAGACTCTGCAAATACAGGGAAGGCCTGCCAGGGGGTATTCAGAAGCACACCGAGTTCCACTGACTGAGGGCTGGGCATGGATGCTGCTGCTGGGGAAGATGGCTCCCGTGCCTTGGATGGTAATTTGAGAGGAGAACTCAGAACCAAAGCAGTAACACACCTCAGTCTGGTTCAGATTTGCTGGCCACTGGCACATTCAGACAGATAATAGCCTGGAAGGACTTCTCTCTCTTCCTCTGACTAAGCTGGACTAACCCAGAGCTCCTAGGGAACACAGGAGGCTCCTGCTCCAGAGGAGGTCTTTTAGCTGTGGCAGCAATCCTGACCACACCAGCAGCCTGTGAGTCTTCTAGCAGCTGTGGTCTAGGCTATTTATCTTGTTTGAATGAAGTATTGTTTATCTGAAGTGCAAGAGCAAGTAGGGGTCCTGTGTTTTGTCTGCAAACACTCATTCCAGATTAACTGGGCATGTTAAAATGAGCCTTACATCTATTTATGCTACAGTTTGAAAAATCAGGTGTCCTCCCTGCCCCCCAACCCCACCACTATAGATACCTCTGCCCTACACTGACCAGTCTGTGCTCTGGGTGAAGCCTTCTGGGTGAGCTGGCAAGGTGGGACAAAAAGGGAATCACACCTGGGCAGCAGAGCAGTGTTCCTCGGTGGAGCATCATTGATTCCAAACACATCCCACAGTGGCTAACATTCCATTCTATAATGTTCTTAGCAAGACAGAGCTTCCAATGTTGCTATCGGCTGCACATTTGCTCTTGGGGGCTGGACAGGAACCGGGGCTGAGACTAAGAAGGCTGATAAAGGAGGAAATAATAACCATCAAAAGTTGCCTAGTATTTTCTTGATGCCAAGAATTTTTCTAAGTACCCTCTGTGTTTTAACACATGCCTGTGGAGCAACTTCCTGGTACCTACAGCAATCCTACCTTCCAGATGAGAAAACTGACAGGGAAGGAAAACAGCTTTTCCAGTCTCAGCAGAGCTTGAAAACTCCAAGCACAGGTGTTTTCAACCACCGTACTATTACACACACACACATACACACACACACACACACACACACACACACACACACACACACACACAGAGAGAGAGAGAGAGAGAGAGAGAGAGAGAGAGAGAGAGAGAGCGAGAGAGAGACTACAATATAGGCTCAGGACAGCACAGTGGTTCTTGCTGAAGTCTTATGGAGGTTTGTGTCATTAGAAAAAACAAAACAAAACAAAACAAAAAAGCTCCATTACTTCTAGCAATTCCCCAGTTGCAGACAATGAAGTCATAACTAGTCATAACTGTATAAACTGATGAAGTGGCCGATCCATGGGATGTTGAAAGGGAAGGTTTTTATTGCAGATAGGAGAGAGAGACTAGTCAGTGGTATTGGGAAGAATCTGGAGCAGAGAGAGAAAGAAGTAGACTGGACATGGCCAGGACTATCTGCAAAAGATGGGAGAACAGTAGGGGACAGAGAATAGAGAAAACACAGTTGAGAGGAGCAGGTCAGAGTGGAACAGCAAGGTCAGAGGAGAGTGAGTAGCTGGGGGAGGAAAGCCCAGGAGCTGGAGGGAGTTTACGGCAGGGGAGAGGTGAGAAGGGCTAGGGTGCTAGTGTGGACTCTGAAATGTGGGAGCCTGGAGGCCAGCATGTGTTTTGATAGGTGCCTCAGGAAGCCTTATGTCCCTTCTGCTAAAGGTGAGGGAAATGGCTCCTTTTGGTAGAGGGGAACTGGCTTCACAATTTCCTGAGGAGGGCTGACCTCCTCCCCACAGGGTTTCTTTGTGCAACAGTCCTGGAACTCACTTTGTAGACCAGAATGGCCTCAGACTCACAGAGATCCTCCTGCCTCTGCCTCCTGAGTGCTGGGGTTAAAGGCATGCGCCACCACTCCCTGGCCACTGGAATGCTGTTTTTTGTTTAGCTGCCAGAGATCCTTCTCTAGTCCAGGTTTAGGTTTAGTATTTGAGGAAGTGGAGTTTCTTTTGAACATCACAGTAACATTGTATTAACAGTCTTCACTACACTCCAGTTCTCCTCAAGGTGCAACCACCAACTTACTTCCTACCTAGCAGCTATTCACTGTCCAAACATTCCTACTGTGCTCAGTGTCCTACCAGGAGAACTCCAATTTCCCATCAGTTAACAGTTGCTCAGCAAACACCTCCCTGGCCTCCCTAGCAGTCCAGTGGACTCCAAGCATGTGACACACTACAGTCTTCAAAGAAGACAGTTTAAAAGTCAGGTGTTTAAGAACCTTGCAAAGGGTGATGGCACATGACTGTAATCAGCATTTGGAAATCTGAGGTAGAAGAATCATAAGTCTAAGGCCAACTGGGCTGAGAATTCTCCTAGTGAGAATTCTATCTCAAAACTACATAAATACCACTACCACAGAAAAAGTCACTGCTCTGCTCCCTGTTCAGGCTTCGGAGGCCATGTATGTTACATGGTGCAGGTGCGGCATGAAGGACAGTGACCCTGCCTGCAGAAATGAACTTTCTTTTTTTGTTGTTGTTGTTGGTTTTTGTTTTAAATTTTTCATCATGAGAATTTCTACAGCATGTTAGCTACTCTACAGTGTGCTGAATGAAGGAATCAATGGCCAATCATCCCTCAAGTTGACAATCAGGATTTATCTTTGAAGCTTTTCAATCTAATAGGATCTGGGGTGTGACTGTCTTAGTCACAGCACAACTATTACCCTCCCTGGGTGTCATCTCCACTGTGCCTTAAACAAAAGATCACCTCCCTTGAATTAGGTTTACAGTCTCTGTAAACTCAGGTACTTGTAGCTGTGTTATTTATATGACAGTTAGTAATCAGAAGACAAAGAGATTGTGGCTGATGACATCCATTCTTAGTCACAAATTAAAAGAGAAATAGAACACTGACATTTCCACAGTTGGAAATTTAAAAAAAAAAAAAAAAAGGTCATTGACATTCTGACACCATAATTGCAAGGCTGTGTTTACATTCTAATTGTCCATACTTCCAGGGATGTTAATAGTGTCAACACAGAAAGGCTGACTGGGTAAATGTTTTATCCAGCAAAGGTGGTATTAACTATTTCTCTGGATGCTTATTATTGGGCTCAGGGATTCTCAAGCCAGAGAGGGTCAGCAGGCTGAAGATTCAGATCTCATATTATACTTGATTATACTTTGAAAACTCATTTTTTCCCCTAACACAAAATACAGAGATTGATGTGTGAGGAGCGAGGCTGGCAGGTCAGTGGAGGGTGTAGGCGAGCGCATCAGCATGGGCTGCAGAACCCAGGTGGCACTGGGCACCTAGCTGTCAGCCAAGGGCGGGTGTGACCGACTTGGCACCATATGGCTTCCACTGCAAACGCAAGGTAAGTTCTATTTTAAGGCAACTGTAGGTTTTAATTTTAAAGCAAGTTTTGATTTGTGATTCACTGTACCACAGCAAATTTTTTTAGATGTGGGAGAGGCCAAGGAAATGGGTCAGTGGGTAAGAGTCCTTACTGTGAAAGCAAAAGGACCCAAGTTCAAATCCCTAGCACGCCCGCTAAAAGCAAAGCATGCCCATGTGTGTCTGTAACCCAAGAGTTCACTGACTACCAGTCTAGCCAAAACAGTGAGCTTCAGGGTCAGTAAGAGTCCCTGGCTCCAAATAAATAAGGTAGAGAGTCATAGCAGAAGACTGATTGATTTACTCTTCTGGTTTCTGAATGCGCACACACGGGCGCACATACCCTCATGCATACAACACACACACACACACACACACACACACACACACACACACAGAGAGAGAGAGAGAGAGAGAGAGAGAGAGAGAGAGAGAGAGAGAGCAGGAAGCTTCAATTAAAGTAAAAAGATGAAGGAAATAAAGATAATTCTTTCAGAAGCCTGGCCAATGAAGGGGAAGGAGAGTAATGGGGAAAAAGGAAGTCAGCAAGGGGACCTTGGAGCTTTATGCATTAAGGTGGGAGAGGCCTGAGCATGTTTTAAACACTGGTAAGTCAATCTTGAGGAGCTGTGGGGTTGGACAGTGCATAGAGAGATGGACAGCGCACACAGGGATGGACAGTGCACACAGGGATGGACAGTGCACACAGGGATGGACCGTGCACACAGGGATGGACAGTGCACACAGGGATGGACCGTGCACACAGGGATGGACCGTGCACACAGGGATGGACAGTGCACACAGGGATGGACCGTGCACACAGGGATGGACAGTGCACACAGGAATGGGCTATCTGACCTGGGCAATGCAGACTATCATTTTCTCACAGTTCTGGAAAGCAGGAAGTCAAAGATCAAGGTGTTGGGATCTGGTGAGGGTTTTCATCTCCATATGGCAGGAAGCAGAAAGGTGGTAAGAATGGAGACAAGCTGCAGAAGGCTGAATTAGGCCTCTGGTATAAGATCCTTGATGCCATGAATGTAAGGAGTCCTTCCCAGCACACATTATAGCCTTGCTGTGGCAACACCTGAATGATGGGTAGAATGAGGTTGATGAGGTTGCTCCAGAATTTCTAGGGTTGCTGAAGGTCTGCACACAGAGTATTGAGACCATTAAGGGGCGGGGGCAAACACCAGATTTCATTGCCTTGTTTTGTCAGTGGCAGAGGGGTGTGAGTGCCTGGCAATGACTCCATACTGCCATCTGCAGCAGCCTGAGATCTTTTCAGAGACCCTTAGTCATGGAAGCTGGGATTCTTGACTTTATGATGCAAAAGAATTTCAGGACCAGCCACCCTGAAAGAGTTGAGTCAACTAGAGAGAGAGTTCAACATAAACTTACATGTGGGATTGATGCTCAAAGAAAGGACTAGATACACCCCAAAGTAGGTATGGGCTTCTTAGGAGAGATTTGCTTAGTGGTACTGGTGTATAATATTAGGAGCCTCTCAAGTTATAGCTCAAATACCTGCTAAGAATGCTTTGTTGGGCTGGAGAGATGGCTCAGAGGTTAAGAGGACCGGCTGTTCTTCCAGAGGTCCTGAGTTCAATTCCCAGCGACCACATGGTGGCTCACAACCATCCATTATGAGATCTGGTGCCCTCTTCTGGTGTGCAGATATACATGGAAGCAGGATGTTGTATACATAATAAATAAATAAATAAAATAAAATAAATTAAAAAAAGAATGCTTTGTCTTCCTTTACCTTCTTTTTTGGCAAATGAGACTATAGAGGGGTGTGTGGGTATCTTGGATAGGACTGCAATGTGATAAGGTAAAACTTGGTCACAAGGGCTGCACAAGGGGGTCCTTAGGAGAGTCCTAGAAAACATACAAGAAGCTGGGAAAGGAGCATGGTTGTTCATGAAGGTCATGTGCATTTAGATCTTAAGCCTAATTTACTGCATTTTAAAGTTCTTTAAAAGCAAAATAGGCTGGAGAGATAGCTCAGTAGTTAAGAGCACTGGCTGTTCTTCCAGACAACCTGGGTTCAATTCTCAGAACCCACAAGGCAGCTTACCAAGCCTGTAACTCCACTCCCAGAATATCTGTGATAGTTTGAATGTAATTGGCCCCCATGAGCTCACAGGGGGTGCACTATTGGGAGGTAAGGCTTTATTGGAGAAGGTATGGCCTTGTTGAAGGAAGTGTGTCACTGTGGAAGTGGGCTTTGAGGTCTCATATATGCTCAAGCCACACTCAGAGTCCCGGTTCACTTCCTATTGCCTATGGATTGGATCAAAGATGTAGAATTCTAAGTTCCTTCTCTAATACCATGTCAGCCTGCATACCATGTCCCACCATGATGATAGTGAGCTGAACCTCTGAACTGTAAGCCACCCAATTAAATGTTTTCTTTTATAAGAGTTGCCATAGTCATGGTGTCTCTTCACAGCAATAGAAACCCTAACACAGTATCTGACGCACTCTTCTGACTTTCACAGGCATTGCATACATGTAGTACACAGACACATATTCATACATATAAAATAATAAAAACTTACAATTATTTTGTTTATTGTTGTGTGTATGATGGGGGTCATGCATGTGTGTGTAGGTCAGAGGACAACTTTTGGGAGTGGTTCAATTTCAGGTCATATCATGGTTTGAAAAGAATGTCCCCTTAGGCTCATACATTGGAATGCTTGGTTAATAGTTGGTAGAACTATTTGAGGAATACTAGGTGTGATCGTGTTGAAAGATGTGTTACTGGGGGTAGGCTTAGGTTTCCAAAGGCCACATCATGGCCAGCTAGCAAGCTCTCTGTCTCCTGCTTGTGGATGGAGATGTAAGCTCTCAGCCACTCTCTATGCCTGCCTGCTGCCATGCTCCCATGCTCCCATGCTCCCACCACAATGTACTCACGTTCTCTAACCTTTTGGAAGCATGAACCTCAGATTAAATGCTCTCTTCTATAAATTGACTTGGTCATGAAGATTTGTCACAGCAACAGAAAAGTAATGAAGACAGGTCATCAGGTTTGCACAGCAAGAGCTTTCCCGGCTGGCCCTTCTCACCAACCCTCAATGTTCTTTTTGAAACATTTCTGTGTTTGTTTCATGTAGGCAACTTCTGCTGCAAATAACGCTATTGAGCTGGAATCCTTGACTCTCATCTAGGGAGAGCCTTCAACCAGACTCCAGGATGAGTAGCTCCTGTCCTTCCCATGCTCCCTTAATTTTTCATCTTTCTATCCTACCTTATTTTAAATTTGTGTTGTTCTTGTTTATTTTATTATGTTTTGTTTTGTTTTGAGACAGGGTTTCCCTGTGTAGCTTTGGAGCGTGTCCTGACACTCACTCTGTAGACCATGCTGGCTTCGAACTCCCATCAGTATTTATAACACAGATCTGGTTCTGGATCTTCAAGTCGACATTAAAATTTCTTTTCATTTCCACATCTTGACAGCACTCTAAAGAAATTGGGACTTTTGTGACCAAGAAAAGGAAATTCCAACTTCATCCAGCTAGACTCCAAGGTGAAACCAGTTATAACTTTTCCTTGTGTCAGAAATCAACCCAAATTTCTGTGGTGAAACTCCAGGGGAAAACCCTTTTTTCCACATACTCAGCCGTTGCCAGAACAAGGCCTCAAGAAAGACTTGCTTGGCCCAAGCTGCGTGGTAGTTGTAGGAGATACTTGGGGAAAACATAACAGGGACAGAGCGCACACACAGTTGGGTGCCATTATACCACCATTTCCAGCGCTGGACATTTGCTACTGGAAGAGTCCCCATCTCTGTGTGAGCCAAGGTAGCAGGCTTTGAAAATGAAGCAAGGAAAACAGCAAGGAAGTGAAAAATGTGCTCTCTAAAGGCCCAAGTGTAGCTGTTCTTAGAAAACTACCATTGTTTTCTGTCTAGCCATGATGCTTACATTACTTTGAACCTGGTAATGTCCCTTTAGGGAGATAAGAGATTTGATTGTTTATCAAAGGAGAATTAAAGTCCAAAAACTGCTCTAAATGGAAAATAAAGGCCTTGAAAATGCAGAACTGAGAGAACCATATGGAAAGTGGTTTAAATCCTACCTTATTTTAAAGTGGTTTAATAAAGATGACTGGCCTATAGCTAGGAAGGGTAAGGTTAGGTGGGAGAACCAGACAAAAATTCTAGGACAAAGAAAGGGCTGAGTCAGGGAGCCACGAGAGTCTCAAGCCAGACAAGGAAGAAGCAACATGGGAAGTTCATAGATGAAGTAAGCAGCATATAGATTAATAGAAAAGGGTTAATTTAAGTTATACAAGCAAGTTAGGAACAAGCCTAAGCTATCCCCTAAGTATTTATAATTAATAAAAGCCTCTGTATGGTTATTTGGGAACTGGCTGGTGGGAAAGGTTTCTTAGAGCTTTAGCTTTGAGTCTGAGGCAGGTTTTTTTGTGTCTCCTCCACCCTTATGATTCTTTATTACTTCCCAGAACTTCTGCTGATTGTCTCCATTTGCAAAAATAAGGTCATGCTAATGAATACAAAGAAATAATATAAAGACAAACTGAGACACACAGTAAGATGTGATTTGGGATCTGTATCCATGCTGGCTGTGAAAAGTAGATGGTTTCAATGTTCAGCTTTGAGACAAATATTCCTTATTGGTCTTTTCTCTTTATTTCTAACATGGAAGGTGGAAATCTGTGTGTGTTCCTGGCTTCTCTTGCAGCTAGATGGCCATATAATATAATTCTCATCAATATATTTGCTAAAATTTGGACTTTCCCTGTCCCCAAAAGACCTATGAGATAAAGGACTGTCCCCCCCCCAAATTTGGCAATAATATAAAGCAGTAAAAACTTTTGTTGTACCCAAACTCTGAACCCCAAAATTACCAAGAGACTGGATCTGATGCAAAAGCAAAGAGTCTTTAATTAATAAGTTAACTGTATTAACTTGCATCTTCCATCCATCCAACACAGTGGGTAGAACAAGAAGGGCTTAGAGGACCATGGGGCAGGAAATATATTGAGGTAGATCAAGGGGAGTGTCTGGGGCCCACAACAGTCTCAGGATTGGTGCACTTCCAGGTTTGGGTGACCTGTCCTGTGTTGATTGGTCAACCACAGCTACAGCCAGGTTGCTATGGCCTATAGGCCCTCCCAGGGCAGTTGCTACACTCTACATTCCACTGTGTAAAGCACATCCAAAGCCTGCCAGCTAACTTCTGATTAGTTCATCACCACACAGAGGGCAAGGTCAGGAGCTCAGCACATGTTGCTGAGTCAGGGGCCTACATCTTAACTGGGTCTTTTCTGCAGCCTGTCATGGCTGCCAAAGCAGGGGGCTGGGGCAGGGTCTGGTCCCTTCACTTTTAAGTGGTGGGGCCCAGTGGGAGGTCTTAGGTCATTGGGAGCCACCCCCTTGGAGAGTGGGGAAATATAGCTCCTTCCTCTCTTTTTGCTTCTCAGCCACCTGAAGTAAGCAGCTTTGCACTACTGTCTGCTCTTTCCTGCTACAATATGCTGTCAAACCCCAGACTCCAAAGCAAAGACATCACTTGATCATGTGCTAATACCGCCAAAACTATCAGTCTAAATAAAATTTTGCTCTATTTGAGTTGATTTATCTCAAGTATTTGTTACAGTTACAGAAAGCTGGCTAATAGAGGTATAAAGATCACTGCCTCCTCTTTCTTTCCTTGAATGTGCAAGAACTGGAGTAGCCATTTGCACTCATGCTTAGCCCAATGCTAAGTAAGAAGTAGTAAAATAGGAGGGTAGTTATTTGTCAGCTCTGTGGAGCAGCTGAACCACCAGACATGTGAATAAATATCTTTTATTGTTTGAGATGCTGTTAGAGAGTATTGGTTAATGCTACTAGAGATTTTATAGCCACTGCTTCGGGTAAGGGTACAGCTGGGAAAACTATCTGTAGTCGTTACTTTCTTATTGCTCTGACAAAATACTGAACTAAATACAGCATACCTGCCCCCTCAAAGAAAGGCTTACAGACCCTATTTTATTTTTGGCTAGTGCAGGAGGTATTATTATTGGCATGCAGTCAAGTCTTCATCCTTTAAACCTTATTTGTGGGTTTTCCTACTTGCAAAAAAATTGTATCCCATAAATCAATACTGAGGGCTTTTGTTTTTTCATTGTGGGAACCCTCAGAATTGACTCCATTTCATTTTGACTTAAGGTCAGAGGGTTTTTGCCTGCCATTGCTCCGTCAAGGTCAAACTGTAGAATGTTTTGTAATGATAAATCTTTCTGCCAAGCCGCCTGAGCCCCACTCCTACATGGGCACCCGAAATAACAGAGTCTTATATTAATTACAATGCTGCTGGCCAATGACCAGGATTTCTTATCTGCTATCTCTGTCTTCAGTATCAACCATAATTATTAATCTATATATTTTATAAAGACTTATCTGATGGAGGACACAGGCAGCATGTGTCCTCTCTTGTTGGGCTCACATGGCAGCTCCCAGAGAAGAGAGGAGGAGGAAGAGAGCGGTTTCCTACTTGTCCCTGATTATATTCTGAGTCTGCCTGCTATGTCACTTCCTGCCTGGATCACAAGACTTCTCTTTACTACATTTCCCAGAATCCTCCTCGACTCTTAGTCCTGCCTAACTTGCTTTCCTATTGGTGCTTTATTCAGCAACCAATAAGATAAACATATACACAGAACGACCTCCCCCATCAACATTTGGCCAAAGAGGTGGTTATTGTGTATCTCAGTTCGGCAACAGGATGTCTGGCCTAAGATGTGAATGCAATAGGATGCTTGGCATAGGATGTGGATGCTGCATGTCTTGCCTGAACAATAGAATATGTAACGCAGGATAAAGTTACTTAATGTTTGGGGTCTTGAGAAGGTAATAAGGCTTGCTTGTTCTTTGTCTCTTGGTAAGGAAGTCTTTTGCCTCCACACCCCTTTTAATGAGGGTAAATAAAAAAAAAAAAAAAAAACTGTTAACAATAAACATGGGTGGTTCAGTATTCACTGGATGCCCTCCCAACTATCCTGTGTCTTTTCCTTAGTAACTTTAATTTTTCTGCTTACCATTTCTTAATCCACACTCCTCTTCTCAGGCATGAATACACGCAACCACAGTTCATTCATGACGTGCACAATGAAAGAACAATTTGATCTATCCAACATATACATTCTTAGATGATATGGGACAGGGAACTTGCTTGGCATTATTTCAGATCTGGCATTGACAAATATTTTTCTCATAGTCAATGTCATGTTCTTGAATTTTTTGTGCTTGTTGATTTCACAATTTACAACATAAGGGAAGTGCTGAAGTGCTGACTAATGTTCTGACATGCAAGAATGCCAAGAGGTCACTTGTCTTTAGCTGGGAGAACTTCCTTGAATATTTCTTCTAAGGCAGGTTTGCCAGTATCAGTCATCAGTTTCAGTTTTGCTTGGAAAGCCTTTGTATTCCTTTTATTTTGAACAGTTTTGATGGGTAGGATATTATTGGTTGATAGTTACTTTTTATTTTATAGGTGAGACAATGTCTCATTCTATAGCCAAGGCTGGCCAGGAATTCACTATGTAGCTTAGGTTCATCCCAAAACTGACAAGATTTGTCCAGCTTCTTGAATACTGAGATTAGAATTGTGAACCATCATACCTGGCTGCTTCTTTTATTATTTTTAACAGTTTATTTTGTTTTTAGTTTTTGAACAGGGTTTCTTGTGTAGTCTAGGTTGTCCTAGAACTAGCTCTGAAGACCAGGCTGGCTTGAACTCACCAAGATCTGCCACTACTGCCCAGCTATTTTGTTTGTAATCTTATTTTTCTGGGTTTGGGTGATTTGCATGCATCTGTGTACCATGAGTATACCTTGTGTCCAGGGAGGCCAGAAGAATCTGATCCTCTGCAAGTGGAGTTACAGATGGTGTGAGGTGACATGTGGGGGAGGGGGTGCTTTTAACCAGAGCCATCTCTCCAGCCCCATACCCAGCTTCTTTTACACTTTCAATGTCATTCCACCACTTCCTGGCTTCCACTGCTTTTGCTAAGTCAGTTAATTTTATTACAATTCCCTCATAAGCAACATTCTGTTGTTTTTTATCTTTCCCCTGGCTTTTAGATGTTTCCTTGTGACATGAAAGCTTCCTACATCTAAGGTTCTCTTCATTTTCTGTTTTCTCTGTTCAATTTATCTTATCTCCATTAATTTTTTTTGCCAGTTTAAATACTGTTGGACACCTCTAGTGACCTTTCAGTTTCCATTTTTTTTTTAATTTTTAAAGTTCCATGGCTCCCTGCAATAATTTTCTGATGGTGTATTTGATGTAACATTGGATATTTAATTACTTCTTTAACTGTGCCTACTTTTCATTCTTTGAACATGCACATTGGCTACTGAAAATTGTTTTTCCAATAAATCTGATATCTAGTCTCTCCAATACACAATCTTTCTTTAAAAAAAAGATTTTTATTATTAACAGTGGTTATATAAATGCATATGAATGTAGGCTTGTATGTGAGTGTAGTGCCTGTGGAGGCCAGAAGAGGGTACTGGATCTCCATGGGCTGGAGCATAGGCAGTGTAACCTGACTGGTCTGAGTGCTGGCAACTGAACGTGGGTGCTCTGTGGAAGTAGTAGTTACCCTTAAGTGCTAAGACCCCTCTTTAGTCCCCAACACACAACTTATATTGCCTTCTTTACTTCCTATATGGGTAATACTTTCATGTCTCTCTACATGGTCAGCCATTTTGGTTAAAAACTGTTCATTCATCTCAGAAAACACTGTAGTGATCTTGGTTACTGGCCCTATCCTCTATTACTTGTTTTATTAGTCATTTAATAAATGAAGTCCATTTTCCCTGTACTGAGTTCAGCCTCTTTTGGCCTTTGGGTACAGTCTATCAGGAATCAGTGGTTTTGATAAGGCTTACTTCCTCTCTTCCCTGGCCACAGTCAGCTGCCAAGTCACACTGCTGTCAGATAACTGCTTTTATAGTTTTTAACTATGCTCTGGGGGCATAAATTGCACCAGTTTGCCCAATCCAGTTCTGGCATCTTCAACTGAATAGGTTTATAGAGTTCTGGTCTAATTTTTTGTTGTTGTTGGTGGTGGTTTTGTTTTGGTTATTTTGCAGCTCTCTGGTTGTCCTGGAACTTGCTCTGTAGACCAGGCTGGCTTTGAACTCACAGAGATCGCCTGCCTCTACCTCCCTTCATGCGCTACCACTGCCCAGGGAGTTCTGGTCTAATTGTTATCCAATAAGCATTAGGTAAGTACTCAACACCCTAGAGCTGACTGCAGCCCAGAGGGTAGTTACTTCTTACAGAGATTCAGAATGGTTGTTAAGGCCTGGTTTTTGTTTTGTTTAGCTTTTGTTCTGTTTTTCCAAAAAGCATAACCTCTGAGCTGACACACTGGAGCTGGGACAGGCAACAGTAGTATGCTTGTCTGAGTGATGTTTTAGTCTGGGCCCCTGGTTGGCGGGAAAGGTTATCCCCAGAGGCATTAAAAGACTATCATGTCCTATGTTTAGGACTATCATGTAGGAATCACTCAAGACTCAAATTAGCAGGGATCAAACCAAACTCTTGATACCAGAGTAGCAATGGGAATGTGTAAATTGCAATTAAGATGTGGGGAGGTTGCAATAGTAGACATCAAGGAAAAAAGACATTGTTGAGGACAAAGTCATACCAACAGTGGGGAATGAGTTGTTTAATCAAATATTTAGAGTATTCCCATTAATACTAATTGATGGAGATTCTAATTGATTGAGGATTCTTCTGAAGACTGAAATTCAAGGATGCCTGTTTAAAAAATAGCTCAGGCTAGGTGAGGCTCATACCTGAATCTCAGTGCCAGGAAGGCAGGTGAAAACTGCAAATTCCAGGCCAGCTTGGGTTATGTAGGAAAGCCATGGCTTTTGGTTACTTTTGGGGTGGGGGTAGGCTGGAGGGAGGAAGGGAAGTGGTAGAGAAGGAAAGCAGAAGGGGAAGGAAATCACTCAGAGCACACCGGCTCGGCTTGTCTCCGGGTCTGTAGTGGGGAACAGCTGGGGTCTTTTTGGGTTGCCTTTATTAATATAAAACCACAATAAAAGCTAAAGTAGAAGTGACCGGGATCCTAGGGAAACCATACCCCAAGAAGCTCCATTTAATGAACAGGGTCTAGGCCAAACAATACTTTCACCTACACCATGTTTGGGATTTAACCTCAGCAACAGAAACATTCAGCAGTCTGAGGGCTGTCATAGGATAAGGAGGGGCTATCCTGGTTCAAACAGGTCCCAGCCTTTCTAACCTTTTTGTAGATGTTCTGAAAGAAGGGTTTGTTTGCTGATTACCCTTAAGACATGGTGGCGCACGCCTTTAATCCCAGCACTCGGGAGGCAGAGGCAGGCGGATCTCTGTCAGTTCTGGTCTACAAGAGCTAGTTCCAGGACAGTTTCCAAAGCCACAGAGAAACCCTGCCTCAAAAAAAAACCAACCCCCCCCCAAAAAAAAGACCATTTCCTGAAACTTTGTGCATTTTGTTTTTGTTTGGTAAGGAATTTAACACATTCCTGGTTTTGAGGCCTTCAGACTTGAGCAAAGCCTGAGCATGGTGACTCGTGATTGTGTTTGGACCAATTTCCCCAAATCCTCACTTCATCATCCATCTGTCCATCCAATTGGTTGTTTCTTCTGAGAATCATGTTAAAGTTGTAGCTCATAATAATCAGAGATGGGACCTTTGAAAAGTTAACATAAATAAGGCTATATAGATGAGCCTCAAGTCAGTGTCCTTGGAAGAGGACACCAGAACAGACATACAGAAACAACCACGTGAGAGTACAGGGTAACCACTAAAGTCAACAGGAGACTTCAGAAGGAATTAAACTTGATCTCAGATTTCCAGTCTCAAGAATAGAGGAAACACAAACTTCTCTACTTGTTTCTGATGAGGAAAGAACCCAGGGCCTTGAGCTACATCCCAGCCTGCTGTTTATTATTTGAGCCACCCAGTTTGTGATACTGTTATGACAATCCTAGCAAACAACATACACAATATTCTGACATTCTTGGGACTGTCCATGTCTGGAAAACCTGGAAAATCTAGAGACACACCATGCAACATTGAGTTAAAGCGGAAGGGTTTTTTATTTATTTATTTATTTATTTATTTATTTATTTATTTATTTATTTATTAAGGGAAAGGGTTCATAAAAGGGGGAAAGGGGATGGGGGAGACCAGCCTCTGGGAACAGAAGGGGGAAAGAGAGAGGAACAAAAGAGAAAGGAAGAGAAATTTTCTAGAGAGAGAGGGATGGGAGGTGAGTAGGGCTCTTTTAAAGGGACCATATTGAATAGGCACAGGGGGTGCTCTTAGTGGCAGCAGCTGAGGGCATTTCCTATCAGAATTCCAAAGGCCAGTACAAATGCCTAAATACTAACAGAAGCCAGAGTCAATTGTTCTAGTGAGGACATGGATCTGGGGGTCCTTATATTCTTTAAAAATGCTTGTGCTTTCTTGTTGTTTGCCAAATTCCCTAAAGTTAAGAGTAGGCATTTTTATTATTTTTATTTCATGTGCATTGGTACTTTGCCTGCATATATGTCTGTATGAAAATAGTGGATCCCCTAGAACTAGAGTTACAGTTATGAGTTGCCATGTGGGTGCTGGGAATTAAACCTGGGTGCTCTGGAAGAGAGGCCAGTGAGTGCTCTTAACCACTGAGCAATCTCTCCAGCCCAAGAGTAAGAGTAACAGTCGGCTGAGGTACAGAGCCTATTTCCTTCTCGGTGTGCCCATTCAGCTGTCTGCATTTCACTGATGATTACAACTTATCAGGTATCAGTCTAGTCTTATTGATCATGGTTTCTTTGACTTCAGAGGCAGTGGCTGGTGGCTGCCAAGGGAAAGGAGGGGAGCATGCCACCAGCTCTTACACATGAAAAACAAATGGCAAGTAATTATAGATCTACTCAACATATAACCACTACATACAGGTCTTCTGCACAAGGCCATGCTCCTCCTACTAAGGGGAAAGAAGTGTGGGGTATATAAAATAATAACCATGAATTGCATTAACTGAGTGACAGAAACAAAGCTTAATTATACAAGTCTTTGCCATCATAAATACACAAGTTTGCTTTTTTTTTTTTAAGGGAAAAGTTTTGGAATATGACAGGAACCAAAATAATTTACAAAAAACAAACAAGCCTCCAGGAATTTATCTTGCTTTGCTACTGGGACTGAATATCTCTGAATATTAAATACATGGTACCAAGAAAATTTTCTTAAGCAGAATCAATCCAATTAATACACACAAATAAGCAACAGAATTATAACTTTGCAATCTGGGGATGTAATTCATCGGTAAGCACTCACCTAACATGTCAAAGGTCATGACTGGGTTTAATCCTCAACACCACACAATTTTACCATTTTGTAGTCCCTAAAAATTAGTGAAGCTAGGAAATGATTATCAATGGTTACTGTTATCATAAGGCAGGACACACTGTCATCTGTTAAGTATTCTTGCCCCCCAAAAATGAAGGAAGGAGAAAGGCAGGGAAGGAGAGAAATGAAGTCTGAGTGAGTGACCAATTTTCAGTGGGAAATCCAGTCAGCAAAATCTAGACAGTGAAAGAAGGCTTTTTACAAGAGCTCAGTTCAACAAACAAAATACAAAGAAAATAATGGAAAGAAAAGCTGCAGAATTGACAGCTGCACTTTAATATGGACTTGAATTGTTTAAAAATAACCCTGGGGTGGGCAAAAAAGAGAAAGAAATGAAACTACTGGCCAGCCATTAGTTGGTGATCAGGATGGAGTGACTGAGTTTGATTTCAGCAAGCAAGAACTTGCCTAGCAAACATGTTGGCCTTGGTTCAACCTCAAAATAAACAAATACAAATAAAAGAAGCCTGGGGAGGGGTGAGGGTGAGTTCAGCCGTAGAATACTTGCTTAGTTTGCATAAGGCCCCACACTGATTACCCCACAGCTAAGTAACTACAGTTAGACACTAGATCCATAGGGCTTTATCATATTATATGTGTATATGTTTAAGAATCTAAGTGATAAGTTTAATTAAGCTTCTTACTATAGTCTCTCAGTATGCTACAGTAGTCTTCCTGGTTCCTCTAGATAGAAATACATTTGGTCAGAGATCAAGAGCCCACCAAATCAGGTTTACAGTTGCAAATACAAAGCTAATATGGATAGAAATGTACTACTTCTGATTCTAGCTGTATATAAAACTACTCAGAAGACAAATTTTACTTGAAAACAAGATTCTTTTGTTAGGGAAACAACACACACACACACATATGAGAGTCTCACAGTGAACTTAGTCCATGGCATTTTGAGTTCTTTGATTTAAGCAACATAGATTGGATTATAGCCTTTAGCTTGATATAGCAATTTCTTAAAAAATCCCATTAAAGTGTAACACAGAAACACATAAATCTTAACTGTACAAAGATGTCAGAAAGTAAACATTCCTGGGCAGCTGCTACAGAGGTCAGAGGTATAAGATACAAACCACTAATTAACCAAACACCAGAGACCCCTCCTCATACACTTTTAATTACCTCCTTTGCCAAGGAAATTCCAAGGTTCATTCCTGAGCCTGACGCAAACACGGACTCAAGTTGCCATTTATGTATAGCTTCCTTTGACTGACTGGTATCCCATCAGTGAGACTCTTCCATGTAGTATATAGTATTTATTTGTAGCACAGTACAGTTCCATATGTAAATATCCTATCATCCCTTTATCTCTATAAAGTGTACTTTGAAACCAAATAAGTACCTATACCTTTAAATTTAGATACTCAACATCAGCTTTCTTTTTGTTAAAGACAATTTCTATACAGAATAGAACTTGACATTTGTATTCTCCCAAGATCAAAAATTCTGCAAATTCCATAAGCCTTAGGCAAAGGTATAGGTGCTGACTTAAATCTCACAGAGGGCAATTTCTTCCAAAAAGAACTATTAACACATCTTCACAGAATTTTACCCATCTTTTCTTGGCTAAGAACTTCTTTCCTATTTTTTTTTTCTTTTTCTTCCCCCAAGACAGGGTTTCTCTGTATTGCTTTGGAAGTTGTCCTGGAACTCGCTCTATAGACCAGTCCGGCCTTGAACTCACAGAGACCCACTTGCCTCTGCCTCCCAAGAGCTGGGATTGACGGCGTGTGCCACCAACACCCGGCTTCTAAGTATTTCATTAGACTAGTAGAGTTGGAAATTCTATGCTGAATACCAATGGTTCAGAAATTCAGTAAGTTCCATGAAACCACTAATCTTATCAGTTTAATCTTAAAAAAAAAGACAAATTTCCATCCATTTAATGACAATAGAAAAAAAGAGCATGATATAGGAATGTCATGCAAAACCCCACCAAAACAAACACAAAACAACTTTAATACATTTAGGCATATCTAACCCAGAACCCATCCAATTATCAACACACTGCAGATTAAAAACTAGACTCAGCTTGAGTGTGTCCTCTTACTCCATTATTTGTTCTCCAAATAATGGCATCTGAACAAGAATGAATGCTTTCAAGTGGATTCTTCTTTCTTTTTTTTATTTTTTGAGACAGGGTTTCTCTGTGTAGACCAGGCTGGCCTCGAACTCACAGAACTACCTACCTCTGCCTCCTGAGTGCTAGGGCTAAAGAGCACCACCACTGCCTGGCTCAAATGGCTTATTTCTAGAGTAAAAGTCCACCATTGTTACAGGGTATGTATTGCTACATAACAAGATTAGCTAGCTGAATGGCAACTTCAACCATCTGTACTTTGGCAGAACAGTGACCACACTATCATGCAGCTTTGGAACTTTAAAGGTATTTATTTGATTTATAGTCAGATGGTCTTTATAGCCACTTAAAAGTGTATCTTCTGGGCTGGAGAGATGGCTCAGAGGTTGAGAGCACTGACTGCTCTTCCAGAGGTCCTGAGTTCAATTCCCAGCAACCACATGGTGGCTCACAACTATCCATTAAGAGATCTGGTGCCCTCTTCTAGTGTGCAGATATACATGGAAGCAGAATGTTGTATACATAATAAATAAAATATTTAAAAAAAAAAGTGTATCTTCCCAAGTCACATTCCTTTAATGCCTACTTTCCCAGCACCTAACTCGACCATTGGCATAAGCAGTCTATGGTACCCAGAGTAATTCCACTTAACCAGTGCTGTGGGTTGAACTGTGCACATCTGTTCTGATTCACATGTTAAAATCTAGCTCCTCAAATCTCAGATTATGCCTGTGTTTCGAGTCTGACCTTTCTGTGAGTAAAGTGAAACTGGGTGGGTGGGCCTTAATCATGCCCATCCTGTTGCTTGCATCTCCACAAAGTACCCAAGTGCTACTTAAATCCCTGCTTCTCCAGTGACAACCGTCACATGTCGGTACACCTAGCTTGCTGGCCTTATAAGAGATCAGGACACAGACACAAATGAAAGGAGGACTACAGGAAGACATACAAAGACCACAAAGCTACACAGCAAGAAAATTAGTACCAGAAGAAATAAAAACTGCACATGAAGAGAAACAGTGTCAAATTCCCATCAGAAGTTGAAAGACTTTCATCTTTAGGTCCTACTACTGTGAGGGATGAAAATTTAAAGAGCAGGGTTTCCTTAAATCTTTATACCAAACTACTTTGTCAGTTTAAATTTTTTAGCCTTCAGAAAAAAAAAAAAAAAATCTCCTAGCACCTTAACCAGTGTCCTTTTAGCTGTCCTTGAATTCACTCTGTAGACCAGGCTAGCCTTGAACTCACAGACATCTACCTGCCTCTGCCTCCAAATGTTGGAATTAAAGGTGTGTGCCACCACTGCCCTGCTCTGTTCAGTGTCTTTTAAGTTGGTTTTTGGTAGTTCTCAGAGAAACCTAAGTGCCCCCCCCCCAAACACACACACATACCAGCACTGTAGACCTTCATGACCACGTTATTAGCAGTGCTTGGGAATATAAAATCATAGCAGCTACATGCAGCAAACAGTATACTGAATGAAGGCAAGTAGAACGCTGTAATTAACTGAAAACTTAATTATGGTCTCTTAATCCTCTCACACTCCAAAGTGGCATGGTTCCAGTAATAACTCTGCTGTGTATGAGTTTCACAATCAAAATTTTCTATTTTGTTAAAGATAAATGCCCACTTCCTATAGATCTTTGAGTAAAAGATTAAAACAGACATAACCAATCAAGACTCCTGAACTCCAATAATACTTTACAGAACTAAGGAGCAAAGTGTTTGTCTACAGAAAAGCAATATCCAGCCAGCTAATAACTGTTAACCTTTAACTCAAACGACAGAGGCTCACTGAAGGCCACACTGTCTCAAGCTATATGCAAAGGTAGGGGAGAGGAAGAAGTCTGTGTGTGCAATGGAGGAGAATATCCCAAAAAGATGGGGTATTTTAAGATCAGAGGAGTGCTTTGCTCCTTAAAATTAGAATTATACCAGAAGAGCAGATGACTTTGGCTTTTTTTTTTCTTCTTTAAATTCCAGTTTTTAAAGTTAAGCATTTGCTATCCAGAATGATAACTTGAGATGGATGGCCATGGGAAATAAAAGAAAATATGACATCTTTAGAATTACAGGCAAGACAAGGGGAACCCAAAGCACAGACAAGAACACAGAAAAATTTTAAGAGAGTACAGATGCCATGACATTTATTAAAAGGCATGCTACAATGCTATACTTGTTAGGAAAAGAGACTGAGATTCCAAGTAACAGGTATCAAATATACAAACTGAAGGAAAACGGAACCAATATTGTAGTGTACAGAACCTTGAATTAACCATGCACTACACAGTTAGAAAATATGGTTTTTAATATTTTCTCCTCTTTGCATTTATAACATAATTCACTTAGACAATCACAGAATCCTTTTCTTCCAATACCACAAACTGTATTACAAATGAAATCTGGTACTGCTGCTTATCAAAATATACAAGACAATCGCTGTTTTCTATAAAACCACTTTATATGTTAACTTGTTCCCAAAAACCTTTTTTTTTTTCCTTTTTGGCCTGGTTTAAAAAAATGTTACAAATATTTACAGCATTTTCTTCTGTTAGATGAACATTCTTACAAACAGAAAAAGGGAATTTTATGAACAGACCATGTAAAACACTAGACAATGTTAGAGGCTTCTAGCTGTGCTATTTCCCCCTCAAATACAGTACTGAAAATGAACATCCATTTTTGTTGTCCCACTCCATTCTGTTCACAGTAAAATTCCCATTTTCTCTAAGCAGTCTATTCATCAATAGGAAATGGAAAGTCAAGGCCGCTCGCTCTGCCTGGGATCTTTCAGAAAAGAGCTCATGGAAAATGCTTCACAGATGAGTTAAAACCAGAACAGGCAGTCTTTGGTCAGAGCAATGAGGTGACATTTCAATGTATAACTTGGTGTGGTCAGCAATCTTTGTAATTAGTACTTCCTGGATATGGGATGTATTTTTTTTAAAGTCTGGTAAGGGAAGAAAAAAAAAAAAAAAAAGACTAGAGTTTGCTGGGTTAATGACACCAAAAACAACTACTTAAAATACCTGTTCTTACAACTACTAAAAACATAACAAAACTCTGTTGACAGTGTTAAGTGTAGTTTGCCATCAGCATTTTTCAGGCATGACTGTCATCGTCGCCAAGGCCCCTGCTCACTGGAGCATATTGTCTCAGCCTGCTAGAGCTAAGGTGACTACTACAAAGACTGAGGGGCAGTTCTACTCTTCCACCATATAATGCTCCATATTATATACTGAAGGCAAAAGTGTAACTGAGATTTTGCTTATTCAGTTATAACTATTTGCTTGTATAACTAGTTTGTGGGACAACATTCTCTTAAACTGTAAAATACATATTTCCTGAAAAATCAAAATACCAATGCTACCTTAGGCTCAAATATGAAGAAAAGGTCAATTAAGACTACAGAAGGCACATAAACTTTGGTCCTGTTTTGTTTTTCTCTTTTACACGCCCCCAATTATTAACATTTCTGTAATTTTCTATTTTTTAAAAAAAACAATTCATAAGTACCTGTTAGGATTTGCTCTGAAAAAGACTGCAAACAGTCTTCTACCTTAAAAAACCCTTTAAAAGACAGCTGAGTTACACTTTAAGTTATATACAATCTAAATTGTGTTTCTTTTAGCACAACAGTGAATATTTTAAGTGTGGCAGTTTTATTCTCATTGACAATAGATCAAGACAAAGGAAAAGCTGAGAAAAATGCTCTGATCACAGGCATGCTTTTTGGTTTTAAAAATAGCAGTACACCCTGGGTTTTCTAAGAGATAAGTTTGAGGCACAAAAGATCATCATTTCTGAGTTTGCCATTTTCTGTCCAAGAATATTTAATGGAACTAGAAGAGAAACTACATTATAATTATATTCAGACACAAATGTTCTGCCCCATGAAATGAAGTCTTTAAAAATTGACACTTTGTGGATTCCTAAGAGGTTTTTTTTTTTTGTTTTGTTTTTTTTAATTGGGGGAGATGGGGACACAAGGTCTTATGTAGCAAGGCTGGCATGGAATTTGTTCTGCAGTCTAGGCTGGGTTTAAAATCAAAACCTTCAGCCTCCTTCAGTGCTGTGATTATAGTTGTATGTTACCATACCTGGCTCATAAGGGCTAATCCCTAAATTTCAACAGGGCCCTTAATCACCACAGGAGGTAAAAACAAAGAAGGAACTGTGACTCCAAAACATTCAGTTCAAACACTGCTACAAAAAACGGCTTCTAGTATTTAGTTCTCAATATCTCATGTCATTTATGGGGATATGGGTAATCCTGAAACTCTAGCAAATTGTCAATTAAGAGAAAACATGATTTGTCTATTCTTATGTCACAAAACATATTTTACCAGTATATGAGTTATCCAAACAACAAAATAAAACACTTTGCTATACAGTGCTATTATTAAACGTGTACTGCTATTTCCTTAAGTCCTGAATTTCTATATGCTTTCTTTGTTAAAGTTAGGATACCTTGAAAAGTGGTATGACAACACTCCTCAAAATAAAGTAAGTTAACTCATCAAGGCATTCTCAAAGATCAGCAGCAAAAATAAACCACTGCTTAAAAGATACTGAATAGTGCATGCCAAAATAAAAATACAAAGATCAAATTTTCCACCACCCCAATATTTAAAACTATGCCAACAAAAATACTGAAGACCTCTATAATTCAAACAATAAAGAGCTCAATATGGACAGTATCCATATGCTACAGCTAATTTTAGACACAATCTGATGACTTCAAACATGCTCTTTTAAAGTATATCCTAAGTTCCCAAATCTTAATTTTGTTAATTTTGTCAATAAATTAAAATGTACGTAATGTGCATATGTATATATAACATTAAAAGAGTATATGTATGTACATACACTTATTTATACACACACACACACAGACGCACACATATCTACACAAATCCCTGAAAAGGATTTCAATGTTTTCTCAGATTTAAAGGCCATCCCTACTTCAGAATTACATTCAACACTATTATAATTTCCCTTCTGTTATCAATAACTTTTGCTACACTTATGCTGGATGTTACATGTCATGAATTAATAAACTACATAGTAGTTCCCAACTCAAAATAAAGAAGCAATCCAATTTAAAATGTCACTGAAAATTAATATAGTGTCTTGTGATAAGAAAAAAGCAAATTTGGGAGACTGTTCCAATATCCCCCCCTCCTTTATTCAGTATTTAGGTGAAAATATACCTCAAATATTAAGTGGGAAAACACCCAACTGTACAATTACCGTGAGTATCTATTCAGCCAATACTAAGGTGACCCATCTGAATTGTCCCAACTGAGCATCTCTGCATGTTCTACCAATTGTTGCTTCCTATTGAGGGAATTCTGATTTGATTTTGAACAATCTACAATTATCTCTTTCAGCTTCTATTTCTATAAAACCTTTTTCTTTTCTTTTTTTTTTTTTTAAAGAAAAATTAATGGCTGAAAATAGAAGTCTGAGATACTCTTTAAAAGATGAGATGATCAACTCTGAGAATACTAAAAGTGAAAGAGGGTGGACAAAATTGATCCCTTTGACAAATTCTGTATTGTAAAAACTGATTAAGCATTGAAGGAATAATTAACAAAAGCAGTTTCATATTAAAAAGAAACAATTTTACATGAAACAATCTCTGAAGCAACATTAACATGTACTTTACATTCAACCAAAAAAATTAAGAGGGTCAGAGTATAAAAAATAACCCACTTTCTCATACTCCAAATATGTGGGCATTCAATAATGAGTTCCACTAACAAAGAAAATCAAGTTCTCACTTGAGTGCTGAGAAAGAACCAAGTAATCCTGAGACAAATCCTAACAGCTGGTAAATGTCAGACAGATGCGAACTAAGACAGTTCTGCAGCTTCTACTTTACATAAAGGCTGGAGGCAACCAGCAGTCACAACAGAGGCCTACAGGTGCACACCAAGTTATTCCCAAACCACTCACCCTTCTCTATCCCATCTCTACACCAAAGCACCAAAAATCTGAATAAAAACTATTACTTATTGAAAACCACTTAAAATTGAAATGAAAAAAGGGGAGGGAACCCTTAAAATCCAAGACAAGGAAAAAATAACAGAATGCTCTTCAAGCCCACAATTTATCTTTCTAGATATTTAGATAAAACTCTAATCTATTATATCTTAAGCACATAATAAGGCACATAATAAGAAATTAAGTAAATACACAGTAATTCTGAGTATTAGAGATTATAGTGGTACAAAAAACCCTTGAGATTTTTTTCTAAAAGAAGACCTTACCAAAAATAACTTTTAAAAAATCTGTCAAACCATATGATAGACCTGAATATTTTCCTTAAGACTGTAAACTTTTTTCTGAAAACAATTATAAAAAAGTAGGATTATTTTTCTTTTAAAATTTTCCAAGATCACATTACATTACTTGACAAATGTCATTTTGAAATTTAAAACATGATTTTTTTTCCTAAAATGATTAATTATGCTGATATTTTAACAGATTCAGGCTGAATCCCACTTATGTATCCCTGGAGACAATTGCAACACTTTGCTTTTCCAAATAGTCTTTGAAAGAGAAGATACACATTATTCAAAGGAGTGTCATACAGTGGAAAAAAAAAAAACATTGAAAGAAAGCATGCATGTTTATAAACCTGCTTCCAATATAACTCCATGTGGTTATATATAATAACTATCAATAGATGCAAATATCTGATATAATTTATAAGTGAACATTTTCCACAGGGAAACTTCTGAATCATAAAGTTAAAAACTTGGTTGTAAGTGGTTTAAATTACATCAAGAAATTGTAAAAGTCTGTATGTCTAAATTCCTCAAAGTACAAAGGATATTAGAAATGTCATGTAAGGCTGATCTGAACTCAAACTTAAAGTCCATCCTTTTGAAATCTAATTCAGGGAATTAAATTATTTAAAAAATATTTTCCTGATCTTTTTTCCTGAAAGTTATTTTCATAGAAACTGCAGTACAAAGGAAAAGCAAACCTTTGATCATACATTGGTGAGAAAATCAGAAAAAAAGAAGTATCTCTTGTTTTAAATGTACTTGAATATCAATCAAACTCCCAAAGAGTTACTTTTGTGAAAGAGGCAGAATTGGTCTTGAGCTGCTTCAGTCTGTGCCTGAAGACTTTACTGAAATTATGGTCCAGTCTAAAATTCACAGAGAGCTCAGATGGTGGACTTTGAGAAGGAAACTCTCAGGTGGTGATTCTCTCCAAGATCATGATTGTGAAGCTCAATAAGGGCCTGGATTGCTTCTTCCACAGAACCCAACTGAATGAGTGCCATCTTACGATCTTTCCTAAGACAAGAGAAATATAAAAGTACTTAGAATTAAATTTGCTTTTAAACCTTCTCCTTCAACCAAAGGACTTTGCTGAACTACTTTGAAAAATTATATTTAATAATGTTAACTACTGTTGAAAGCAAGAACTTACTGAAAGAATTTAAAAGCCTTCACTGAGCATCCAGCTTCTGTAAAAAGGTTCTTCAAATCATCCATTGTAACAGAAGGGCTGCAAAAATATCAAGAGTGTCAACTACATTAGTCCTATTTGCAAGACAATCAAGGGTGAGCTCTGATTATCATCAAATCTCTAGAGTACTTTACACCCCAACAATGTTTTCCAAGTTACAAGACAAGATTGATACATATGTCTGTAGATAGTGGAAAGTATATAAAGACAAAACAAAAAACAACTGTATGTATTTTTTCAAAATGATTACTGGCTTTAGTAATTAACTCTAGTAATGCTAGTAATGCCAAAGTTACTTCCCCAGCTCTGATTTACCTGCTATAGCTCAGGTATATTTTTTATTGCTTTTTATTGCTTTCAAGGTAATTCAGAATGTGTATGCATTAGCCAGTTTCTGAGAATATTTACACCTGGGTTATTCTCCTCTCATACTGCACAGCAATGTCATCTGTAACCCTTAGGGTTGTATAGAAATGGCAGTATCTGCCAAGAACTGAATCCAGGGCTTTCCACATGACAAGTACATACTCTACCACTGAGCTACATTCCCTGGTACCTCTTTGCCTGCATTTTGTCTACAACCTTATGAGACATACTCAGAGAAGATCACTCAGTTAAGCCACCTCTACATTCCTATTATAAGTATGACATAATTAATATTTAATATTATGCTAAGTTTGGGGGTAATGTTTTATAGTAATAAATAACAAGTGCGGTGGTCTACCACGTAGTTACATGATCAAAAGACAAGCAAAATGTAACAATCACTGATTCTTCAGGAAACAGGATCTGTGCTTACACTGTATTCTTACTCACTTGTATATCCATTTGAATTAATTATTCTGAGTCTGAGTTCCATCAATACACTAAAACAAACGACCTTATTTCAAAAACTATTATGGATAAACTGGTAAGAGGTAGAACAGTTACCAGACTAGAGCTCTCAGAAGAGCAGAGTGTTACTACTTAATGGGACAGGTTCAATTTGGATGATAAAAAGGCAATGCAGAATAGGAATGGACAGTTAACACAAAAATATGAAATTTTTAATGGGAATATGCACTGCACTATATACTTAAAGCAGCCAGAATAATCAATGTCATCATATACATTTTAGATTAAAAAACAAACATTTATGAAGATAAAATAAGGTAACACATGTAAAGCACTAGCACAGAACCTAGAACATGGGATTCAAGTCAGAAATACTAATGTTATTTTTCTCACCAGCTCCTGCCTAATTGCTATATTTAAGGAACAAATAAGCTGAGCATAATACTAAAAGTTTGAAAAACCTCAGGGTTAAAAAAAAAGCACTGGGTGTGTAGTTCAATGGTAGAGAACTTGCTAACCACACATGACAACTGGGTGCAGAGATTAAAAAACAAAACTAAACAAAAACCCACCAACCAACTAAACACACACACACACACACACACACACACACACACACACACACACACACACACCCCTCCTAACAAGGTGATGAGCTGATACTTTTTATTATTTGGTTTCTCAAGACAGGGTTTCTTTGTGTAGCCCTGGCTGTCCTGCAACTCGCTCTGTAGTCCAGGCTGACCTGGAACTCACCATCACCCCACAGGAATTCCTTCCTTCCTCCTCCCCCCACCCCTTTTTCGGTTTTTGAGACAAGGTTTCTCTGTGTAGCTTTGGAACCTGTCCTGAACTCGAATTGTAGACCAAGTTGGCCTTGAACTCACAGAGATCGGCCTGCCTCTGCCTGCACAGGGCTGTGACTAAAGGCATGCGCCACCACTGCCCGGCAGGAATTCACTTCTTAAAGTGACTCCCTCCATTTGCCTAGTTGGCATGAGGTTTGATTTTAATGCCTAACTCAGATGAATGGATTCTCATCAAGCCTGACTGTACACCAGCAGAGAAACTGAGCAGTCAGTACTATTTTTGAGTAATTATTTTTCTTTCCTATTAGCTGGGGCTCTTACAATTATGTTCTAAAACTTAACCCATGCATTCCCTTAGTTTTTAAACTGTACACACATAAATATATAAATACATACTCCCACAACTTCTCTTCCTTTTTTTCTTTTCATAATGCTTTTTTGATATTTGGGAATTTCACATGATAAACTCAGAGGACACTCACTTCCCAGTCCTCCCAGAAACATCGTCAAGCCCTTGTGACCTGCTCCCCCCCCCCCAAAAAAGGAAGAAAGCCAGGCAGTGATGGCATACACCTTCAATCCCAGCATGAGGGAAGCAGATTTCTATGAGTTTGAAGCCAGGCTGGTCTACAGAGAGGGTTCTGGGACAGGCTTCAAAGTTACACAGAGAAAACCTGTCTAGAAGCCACATACCCTCACTTGCCCCCGCTCCCCCCGCTCCCCCCCCCCCACCGATGCCATACACAAAAAGCAAGGGGAGAGAAGAAAAAAAAAAAAGTCCAATTTGTGCTGCCCTGCCCATATACTCACCAGAGCATAGTCAAACTCCTGGTAGCCAGTCCCCTAAAGAAAATTGAGTCCTTCCCCCCCCTGCAACTCCACCAGAAGCCAACAATTGAGGAGAGCTACATACACTTCAGTATCCTCATCACAATTTTTTGGAGTTCTCTTCAATGGCTTTCTGTCTAGCCTGTTATTTTGGGGGTGGGGTACCCACAAATTTTAGCACTAGTTCCAAAGCTTCCCCCTTTCATGAGTATCTTTAAAGTAGACAAAATTGCTTTTTTTAATATTAAGGAATTACAATAAACATTTTCTTTGAAGAGTCAGACACTGAGTATCTCATGCTATGTGTGAACTATACAATCTGTTGCAAGTACTCAATTTCCTAAGTAGCTCCAAGGCAACAAAGATATTGTGTAAATGAATGAGCACAGTGGTTTTACACCATATTTACATCTTGTGTTACTTTCTCATGTCACAGAATACTTCAGTCAAATTTTTAGACAGATTGTTTGATGTTGCTGTATTACCTATGAGTTGTACTTCTACAAAGGAGTGGACAAATATCTACTAATTTTAGGAATATCTAAATTTATTTTTATGCCTACTTTAAACAGAAAAGCAACTACTTAAAATTCCTTCTTTGAAAATACCAAATGCTGATAATAATTTCACTTTTAAGGGTATGATTAGGGACTGTACAGATGGCTCAGTGGTTAAGAGTACTGGCTACTCTTTCATAGGATATGGTTCAATTCCCAGAACCCACATGGGAGTTTACAACTGTCTGTAACTCCAGTTCCGGGGGATCTGATACCTTCATACAGACATACATGAAAGCAAAACACCAATGCACATAAAGTAAGAATGAATAGATAAATCCTTAAAAAGGTTTTTTTAAAAAGGATATGATTGGAAATATAGGCTCTTCACAGCATGACAGAACATAAAGGAAGTTGGCAACCAAGAGATTAATTAAGTTTAGAACAATTTTATGGCTTTTGCTTCTCCTAAACCACATATTGTAGATTAATCACCAAAATAACTTATTCGATACATACGGAATGTTGGAAAGATGCAGAGTGGCTGATGGTGGGAAGATATTCTGGAAGTTCTTTGAGCCAGGCTTTTTAAAGCGATGCAGGGGACTATTGCTGAAGTCCTTAGTCAGACCTTGGTCTTCTTGTCCCTCTCTAGGGAGCTGAACTGCTTGGTGTTTGGACAGTGTAGCACGAAGTACTTTTCCATAAAGTCTCTGACCACTTAGATGGTTCATTGCTATTGTATAGGAAGAAAATAAGGAAACCTTGAATACTTAGACTCTTTTTGTTTGTGTGCTTGTTTTTTATGTTGAGATTTTTAATAATGTTACCATTTTCTTTTTCATTTTTTCCATTTAAAATTCTAATCAGTTTAAGCTCAAAGGCTGGAGAGATGGCTCATAGGTTAAGAGTACTTGCTTTTTCCAGAAAACCCATGTTCGGTGTTCAGCATGTACATGTCGACTTCAACAAGAGATCCAATGCCATCTCTGGCTTCTGCCAGCACCAGGTACATATGTGGCACATTAACAAATATGCAGACAAAATACCCATACATATAAGATTCTACAAATTAAAAAAAAACAAAACACAAGAACTGGGTGGTGGCAGCACATGCCTTCAATACCAGCACTCAGGAGTCAGAGGCAGGCAGATAGATCTCTGAGAGTTTGAGCTAGCCTGATCTACAGAGTGAGTTCCAGGGCAGCCAGGCATGTTACACAGAGAAACCATGTCTCAAAAATAACCAAAAGAAAAAAAAAAAAAAAAAAAAAAAAGAAAAGAAAAAATCCAAGAGCTCATAAGAAGAAAACACTTCACTTTGTTATAATAAAAGCAATTAAAAATTAACCCAATCAAATTAAATAACATCTGAGCAGAGTTCTAGGAAGCTCCAGACATAGAACACAACAAGGTCTCAAGGAATGGTTATTGACTATATACTTTTGTCTTAAGCAAAACATTTTTTGTAAGACATCTGAGTAGTTATATTTTAGTGGCCAGGGAATGACATATTCTTGTACCATTACTAAAAAATATGCCACTTTTCAATTACTCAATAGCTCTAGAAAATCTAATATAGAAGGAAGAGAATATTCTCATTTCTCTTCAGATCATGCAATTTTTCAGCTTTTAAAAGTGAAGACCCATACAGACACATGAAACAAGTCATGTTTATTTATTAGTTTAAAGTGAATGGGAAAGTCCTAGAGTCCAAACTGTAAACACTGACAATGTACTGTGTTTGTTTTAGATAATGAACTTCAGAGCCTCAAGTAAAACAGGTGCAAATGATAAGAAAAACACTATCATAAGGAAGTACTGCTGCAAAATTACATCCCTACTAGTTCTACATTGCTTATTCTGAAGGAAAATTCATATGCAAAATAAAATGGGCATCACCAATGTACCTAGCTGAGCTTGACTTGCGTCTGCCATCTGCACCAAGGCATTTTCTTTCTTGTTAAACATGATCTTCACTCGATGTACATCACCATACACTCCTAATTAAAACAAATCACAAAACACTGCAGTTAAATACCTAGCTATAGTGTATTTAGTTTTACCCATGTATTTGCAGGTTTCTTTCTTCTTACTACATACCATCCCGTGACAATTTCATGCATGCTGTCTTAGTAAGTTTCACAGCTTTTCATCTCCCAATCTGTCACAGATATCTTATAATTACGTCAAATTCAGTATATCCCCAATGAATTAATTCCTCTTACCTCTTCCTATTTCTAGCATTGAACAGCAATGGCTAAAGATAAAAGGGAGCACTATGCGCACAATTGCTCCTGTCAGACACCCACTTTTGAAATCTTTCTTAAAATATTTTATTAAATCACCATCACCTTTGGAATTTATGGCCTAAATTGTTCACATCTTCCATTCTCACAACAGTTAAGTTATGAGAATGTGACCCTTACTACGGCACTGAAGGACTACCCTAACACCTTCTAACTCATCTCACCAATTTATTTATTTATTTATTTATTTATTTATTTATTTATTATTTATTTATTGTTAGTGGTTCCCTGAGTGGGTCCTATATCATAGAAGACAGGCCAGATAATTAATCTGAGTGTGGGAAGACAATAAAATCCAACATGAAAAATTACATATTACGAACTTTCACTCTACAAAAATGAAAGCCAGGAGGGTCTATGATGTAAAAAGAATTCTTTCATTTCCCCCTGTCTAACCCCGTCTCAAAAAAACCAAACCAAACCAAAACAAAAATCAAAACAAAAAACCCAAAAAACACCCCCATAATTAAATAGATACAATTTGTTCTTTAAGACATGGGAGATTTCCTTTTTTAAATGAAGAGGCATTTTACTCTTAAAGAAAACCTACTTCAGACACAAAGGTCATATAAAGATACAGTATTAATTAAATATTATACAACTATAAATTACATGTGTCACTATTAGCAACATTGACAGTGACTGAAGAGAAACATTAAGTGGTTTCTTTTGGGTGGTGGAGTAATTCTAAAACTGGACTGTGGCAACCTTGAGCAACTGTGAACACATACAAAAAACCTTGGGTCTGGAGATGGTGCCCAACAACAACCTGAGTTTGCCAGAGCCTATTCAAGCAAGTTAGCTTCTGTCACCACAATGTGCACAAGCCCTGAGGTAGTTTGAATGAGAATGGCCCAACTGGCTCACAGATTTGGTCACCAGGAGTGGTACTATTTGAAAGGATTAGGAGGTGTGGCCATGTTGAAAGAAGTATGTCACCAGGGGTGGGCTTGGGGATTTCAAAAAGCCCATTCCAAGCCCAGAGTCTTTCTCTCTTCCTGCTACCTGCAGATCTGAATGTAGAACTCTTTTAGCTGCTTTTCTAGGGCTAAGTCAGCCTGCATGCTACTATGCTTCCCACCATGACAATGAACTATAACTTCTGAAACTGTAAGCAAGCCCCAACTAAATGCTTTTCATTGTAAGAGTTGCCATGGTCAGTGTCTCTTCACAGCAACAGAACACTGACAAAAATATGCCCTTAATACATAAAGTAAATAAATAAATGTTAAACTTTTTTTTAAAAGATCGTAGGGCCAGTGAGTGGAAGGAGAGAACTGACTATAGTGTTGTTCTTTAACCTTCTTCATATGTATGTATGCTGCAGCTTGTGTGTATTCATATATATATATATATCATATATACACAATAATAAAAATTGATAAATGAAATAAATATGAGTTCAACAGATTAACAGGTATAGTTCCTACTCTTGTACATCATAGCTCCAACTTCAAAAAACCAAAACAAACAAGAGCGACCATGGGACAGGAAACCTCCACCTACAACTGTCTGTGAAAATGTATACCCTCTATGTCTCTCCTTTGATGATTCTTCCTCATTTTTCACAAGTCAGCTTAACTAACTACCATTTCTACTGAGCCAGCTAGACAAGTACCCCTTGCTTTATATAAACTTAAGTTCCCTGATTATAATCTTTGCTCTATCCTCAGTATTAAACATATTACTAAGCATGCAAAAGTAATCAACAAATATTACTAAATGAATCACATGTACTCATTTCACATCTACAGATATTAAAAACAAACAAAAAAGAACTTACCAAATAGAATAAAGAGCCCATGCGGTGTGATAAACTGAAAAAGACAACACAAAATGAAATATAGCACAATTTTAAAACAATGTAATAAAGATAGTTTATTCTGTTAAAGCACTGTTTTGTTTCTATATATCCTGCTGATGTGTTTTTCACAGAATCCTTAAAACAAACTTAAACTTTTCTTTCTTTTTTTTAGTTTCGTTTTTTGAGACAGGGTTATTACTCTGTCTTAAAAGACCTGGCTGTCCTGGAATTCACTCTGTAGACCAGGCTGGCCTCAAACTCAAGAGTTTGGCCTACACCTGCCTGCTGAGTGCGAGGATTAAAGGCATGAGCCACCACCACCTGTCCAAACTTAAGCATTTTAACACAAACCTAGACTATATGTAAGAACCCACCACCCCACTTCCTGGAAGACTGTTTAAGACCATTTCGCAACTCACATCAGGATTGAGGTTGGTGACAAGCAGAACAGAATTCCCTGGTATGCCACTTGCCCCAGGAATGGCCATCCTTCCAGTGACAGCAGAGGAGGTGAGTGTGAGAGGACCAAGGGCTCCAGGAACAGCTGGGACAGATAGACCTTTTAAACACACAAAAGTATGCTCTTACATTCTAGTTATCTGGAGAACATTTGATAGATACAACTTAAGCTAAATAAGTGAGCATTAATTTAAAAAAAAAAACAACTCCAGATTATCATAAAGGCTACCCAAACCCAGCTTTCTTCCCATAGTCTGTTTGAAAGATGAGTTTCTTATTTGTTGACATTATCTTTAATTAATACCATTCATATTGTGCTCTGCAGAGTAACTAACTGGACTCACTGGTCTTAAAAATCAGTTAAGCTTCATAGAGGGCCTATCACCTGTAACCACTTTTCTTCATGTCAAGTGGATGTAATTTTCATATTGACCACAAATAAAATCAGCTCAATATATTTATTATCTGATATTTATATGATGCATATGTATATATTATATGTTAATATATAGCCCTTTAATATAAGTTTCAAATACGTATTGTTTCCATAGAAAAACCATTTTTAAAATATTTAAAATATATTTTCATTTAAAAAATATTTTTAACCATTCAAGGTGCTATATGTAGATTATGATCAACAATAAATTTATTTTATTTTAATAAAATAAATTATTTTAGGACTTTTACTGCCCAAGATAGTCGTGAACTACTGAAAGGGCTTCTATATTCACACTATCCTTAAAATAGTACTTTCTGAGAAGCTCCACTACTTATATCTTTGCTTTAAAAGTATTTAAGGACATAGAAACCTCTGGTTCTATAAAAGGAGCCAATTTATTGGGAATGAAACCAGGGTCTTTCTTGTATGTTATGCAAACATTCTATCACTAAGCGACATCTCCAGTCTCAATTTGGCTCTTTCACTTTAACATTTTTTTTGTAGGCACTAACCACTCTATTATACAACATGTAATTAAATCGTACAGATTTGAAATTCATCCTATTTTGTTTGACAATCTAAGCATTCTAAGACTGTGAAGATGGCATTCTCCAACTGAATGCCCTGGTGGCAGGGGTAAAATAGGGTCACTTTATATCTCTGGCTGGCCTGGAACTCTGAGATCCTCCTGTCTCAGCCTTCTGAGTACTACAACTGAAGGTGTGCACCACATCTAGCGTGAATTTTTTTATAGTAAACTTTTTCCATCATATGAGTCACTTCTAATCCAACCTTCCAATTTTTGCTGCTGTTTATAGGTCAGTCATATATCAGCTCAAAGTAGAGCTACATACAGTGTGTGTGTGTGCTCTACTTAGCCTTTTAAGTCTTACCAAATGAGGAACATTCACCAATTTTTTTATTCCCCTTAATGTATATTATTATACTTAAGTTTTAAACTACAGTGTGTCTAAACAAAACATATGAAACTAAGGTAAACAAATCTATCACTTCCAGATACACAAGAATTAAAATTTGGGAGATTCAAACGAGCAAACTCTATGGGATTTTTGTTTTGTTTTGTTAAAAATAAAAAAAGATTACCTAGAACAGTCACATAGAGATGTTTTAGAGTATATTAAAACCATCAAACAACTAGGACTTAAACTTTAATCTCAGAATCAAGTCTTCTTCTTGAGTTAATTCTATTCTCCCCAGCAAAGAGACTAGTTAAAATTTCCAGAAATATTGAAGTAAAAAATTATTGCCAGAAAGAAGCAATATACTACAATTTAAAATATAGCTAAGCTCACGAATTAGCTGAGAATCAGAATGTAATATGTAAAATCAAATTCATGGAATACAACTTCTTAATCACAAACCTGTTTATAGACACAAAACCACCAACTATATGACCAAATGAAAAATCATCATCAAAACCAGGCTGTGGTGGGGCCCCAGTACTGAGAGGGTAGAAGCAGGAGGATTGCTGCGAGTTCAAGGCTAATCTGATCTACAGAATGAGTTCCAGGACAGGACAGTAAGGGCTAGTTCCCAATCTTTAAGTATTCCCATTACCGGGGGGGGGGGGGGGGATATTCCTTGAAGTAAATGACACTCATACCCTTCACTGATACTCTTCAGAACTCAAGAACAGTAAGACACTTTCCAAAGTTGTTCAATGTTTGCATTTTTACTGGGCATGTTGCATTCAAAGGTGTTGAAGAAACAAAGATGAGTAAAACTCACATCTGTTCAACCCATAACAAGCTTATCAATAAAGAATAAAGCAGATCATACACTTTAACAACTTGACAAAGGCTAGTTTAATGTAATTAGTCTATAGTTACTTATGCCAAGAGAAATTAAGTGGTTCAAAACACACAGTGGAATTACTAAGTGCACAGTGGAACTAGAGAGAATTGTTTGTTATTATAAAGATGCTGAGCATATAAGTTACTCCATGGTTGCTACACCAAATGCCTTTATTTTCAGTCATTCAAATATTCAAATATGTATGAGCTCCTAGAAGACAAAGAATTTCATCTAAAGATTCATTTCAAATTCAACCTGAAAAGATTCACCTGTAGCTTGAGGAAATCCAATGGCCGGGGCAAATCCAGCAGCCCCTGCATATGGAGAGGAAATTATACCTGGTGCACCTGTGAAGAAGAGAGGCTACAATAAATATACTGCCTGCTAACTATGCTTATCAACACAACATGAAATGTCTATATGAAAAAAATACTATAAGTGGAACTGAACCATTATGAAATCATACAGTTGATCAGCAGGTAATCCCTGAAGTATAAAAGCCCCTGCTATCTCCAGAGGCTGAGCCTTTTCAACTGGGTTCAAGGATGGAGAGCATAGCTTAACTGTTAATTAAGTCTGGACTAGGCTAGGATTCCGGTGTTTACCTAGAGAGGGATTTTTTCCTCTATGAAGAGCCATCAAATGCTTGTTCAAGTGTACTATATAGTACTTCAATAGTAGTACTAGGCTGGTGAAAAGAAATAATGAAGCTGGACATTGTGGTACATGTTTTTAATTCCATTACTGAAGCAGGAGGACCATGAATTTAAGGTGTGATTCTGTTTAAATAAACAAGAGATAAATTTATCACTGAGATGTTTATGAGATATAAGTATGAACTACAAAGATTCACATGCTGAGAGTCCTCCAGGCATATAATACAGAAGTGGACTAAGGAGGAGTCCCAGAGGCTTCACCATGATGGACTAGAAAAGACAAATCTGCAAGTTAAGGAAAAGTTTGAGCTAGACAGTATGTTACTACAAAACACAGTACTGTGTACATTTAGACAAGCAATGCCAGTCTTTTCTGTAGGAAGCCTGGCGACAGTGTCAATTAAAAAAAAAAAAAAAAAAAGGGAAGACAAAAAAGAGTCAGTTCCAATGGAGGAATCAAGTGTGAGATGACTGTAAGACACCCAACTGCAAACACCAAGGCAAACTCGGAATAATTATTATAAGCAACATACAGACTTGTAATTATGTTGACTTAGCCATAAGTGCCCACAGACAAAAGCTCCAGTAAAAAGAGCATACAACAATAAGATGCTCAAGACTAAAGTGACAGGAGGAAAATATCCTATAGTCAGAAAAGAAAGACAATAGCTTTAGAATGGGGCAAACAGTGACCCCTAGAATTCTATGGAATACATTGAAAATGTGGGAAGGCCAATCAACAGGAGTTACACAAGAAATAAAGAGAAAGAAAGCACATTGCAAAAGTACAAGCCAAGAATGAGTTGTTTCCATTTGTATTTCTAGTTGGAAATAATCTGCTAGAAAATAGCCTATTTTCATCTTATTAAGAGATTACACAAAACTTTAAGAAAAATTAATAATTATTTGTAACAATTAAATAGTAAGGTAATACAAATTGAGACAAAACCTATTTCTAAGTTGTCATGCACTATGAAAAGTTTTACCCAATTCAAAGAAATACTAAATATCCTGGTGTGATCATTCAGCATTGTATCATATACTTAGTTATTATTCAACACAGCTATGTATAGTGATTATATTCTAAAAATGTTAATTTTAATGAATGGCACTGAGAGAAGAAGATGGATGAGATAGTTAAGTGCTTCCCCTGCATTTGACCCCAGATCTCACATTAAAAAGCTGAGCCTGCTGGTGCATGCTTTGAAACTTAGCCCTCCACAGGCAGATACAAACACCTAGGCTCACTGGCCAGTCAGCCTAGCCTAACTGCTGAGCTCCATACCAACAAGAGATCCTGTCTTGAAAAGAGGGTAGATGGTGCCTGCAGAATGATATCTAAGTTTGTTCTATGGCCTCCACAGGCAAGTAAAACATATTTGTGCATGCTAGTACACACACACACACACACACATACACACATACACACACACACACACACACACACACACACACACACACACACACACAGAATATCTTTGTTCTTAGTAAACATTCAGTGAATATTTAGAAGTAACGTCTATCATATTTGCAACCTACTCTCCAATGGTTTCAAGTAGGAGACACAGCTATAAATATATACAAATACAATTGCAAATGATAAAGTAAATGAAGCATGACACTAACAATTGAAAAATATGGAGTAATTGATACTATTCCTACAGCTTAAGTTATTTTAAAAACAAAGCCACCTAAATACTATAAACTTTAGAATATAAGTAATGATCTTTTGTTATGAAAAAATACTTATTTTTTTGAAATGGTCTCTATGTAGTTAAGGCCAATCTTGAACTCACAATCCTTGTCTCAGCCTCCTGGGTATTGGGCACATGCACTACCATACCCACTATAAATATCTTTATAACTTCAAGTGAATAACTATTTTTTTTTAAATAGGATGACTCACACTGGACAACAATTACAGCATATAAAGGAAACATAACTTTACTATCAATAAGCCCAAACAGGGAGAAATTTTATAAAAGCCAATGTTATGGGATAATCTTTTTGTACACTGTAAACATGTTTCTTTGCCTGAGGCTCCTTCTGATTGGTATAATAAAAAGCTGAATGACCAATAGCCAGGCAGGTGAGGAAGGCTGGACTTCCGGGAGAAAGGAATTGGGAGGAGAAATCTAGGCCCATGGATTTTGCCAGCGGACTCAGAGAAAGTCGGACATGATATACTGAGGAAAGTTAAAGAGCTACATGGCAGAATATACATTAAAAAATATGGGTTAACTGAGTTATTAAGAGCTGGTTGGAGCCAAGTAGTGGTGGTGCACACCTTTAATCCCAGCACTCGGGAGGCAGAGGCAGAGGCAGGCGGATCTCTGTGAGTTCAAGACTAGCCTGGTCTACAAGAGCTAGTTCCATGGACAGCCTCCAAAGCAACAGAGAAACCCTGTCTCGAAACTACCCCCACCCCCAAAAAATGAGCTGGTTGGAGACCAAGCTTTCATAAATAATAATAAATGTCCTCTTGTTATTTGGGGGGCTGGCAATCCAAGAGGAGTCCAACAAGAAAGCTTTCTACACAGAAAGGACTATCATATGAAGTCCCATCACTGGGTGGTGGTTGCACACACCTTTAATCATGGCACTTGAGATACAGAAGCAGGTGGATTTGGTCTACAGAGCAAGTTCCAGGAAAGCCAGAGCTAACTCAGAGAAACCCTATCTCAACGCCTTCTCCAAAGATAGATAAAAACTGAAAAGAATTGAAGAGAAAATTTATAAAGAAGGGTATCAAATGAAAACATGCTCAACTTTATTAATCATGATGAAAACTATTATGATAAGATATCATTATAGGGGCTAAGAAAGTTCATGAAGTGCTTGCTGTACAAATATGAAGGCCTGAGTGAAAGGTATGGAGACAAGAGGATCCCCAGGGCTTGCTAGCCAGCTAGCCTAGCAAGTAAGTGAACTCAAGATTCTGTGAGTGATCCTGCCTCAGAAAACAAGGTGGAAAATGCCAGAAGATGACAAGTAAAATCAAATTCTGGCCTCCACATGCAGGAGCACACATGGGTGCACATTCACACCTTTAAAGTGATGTAAGAGAAAAGGAGACTGTAGTCTCCAAACCAAGAGAAGCAAGCAGGGAATCTGTGTCAAATATTAAAGAACAAACTTTTATATAAGACATGAAATATGTTTTTCTCTGGTAAATTACATTTAGAGAAAATGAAGACATTATTTTTCAGTATGTTATACTCAGAAACCAAAACCTCTTAACTGTATTTTTCAAAAGCCCTACTCCTTTCATAACAGAATATTTGTTAAATATCTCTCCTCTCCTCCCTCTCTCTCTCCCTCCCTCCCCCCTCTCTGTAATATTTTCCCAATTATTGTAATAAAACTTGTTCTGTATTTAATAGCCAAGTTCTGGCAAGCTTGAATTTGTCCTAATTTCTAATGACAAAGATAAAAGTATTTTACTTAAAAAAAAAATTACAAACTATTTTCTAGAAAATTTTTGGAAAACCAATTAGTTATTTTAATGCTTTAATTTTCTCACATATAAAAGAGGTTGGAGCTATTCATGATGGCATACTACTTTAATCCCAGCACTTTGGAGGCAGAGTCAGACAGATCTCTGCGAGTTCCAAGGCCAGCCTGGTCTCCA